>NW_020455138.1:947395-1217552 GCF_003342845.1 Nothoprocta perdicaria
AAAAGCCACAGACTACTGCCTGGAGGCCCTCAAATGAGAGCAAGAATACAGTGCCAAATGTTTAAAAAAATCCTTCTCTCACTCAGAATGTTCCGCTCAGATATATTGTCACCATATCTCTAAAGAAATAAACAAAGCACAAATAGAGCAGTGAAGGGAGCAGAAATAATTCAGTATATAAAGCATGTCCTGTCTGGAGAGCTGCTGGACAGGCATGGGCCCTCACTTGAGCAGGAAGCCGAGGAGGAGGAGTGGAGACATGAAAAGCAACTCCAAGAAGGCAAGCTCTATTCCTAGCAAGGACATTCTTGGAAAATGGGAGGCAGGTGTAAATCTAATGCCACCAGAAGCAGAGTCTTGTTTGTAATAATCTATAAGCTACTGTGGAACTCCTTGCCCTCAGATAGTGCACAAGCTGACAACGTTGTGCTGTTAGAACAGTCTTGGTGGTTGAAGTGTTGTTGGGAATATCTGCGGTTATATCAGATGGGACATGTATTAGGTAAGGGATCCATACCCAGCTTCTCCTCACGTGAAGCCGGTTGCGAGCTGGCAGCAATAAGGATGCAGGGGCTCCCTGCCCGGGCGCAGATCTCGGCGCTTGGGGGAAGAGCCTTCTGCTGCTCAYGTCGCGTAGGCCCCTGGCAGAGACACCCTTGGCGAGAGCCACCACAGCACAGCAGATTCCCCTGTTTGCGTATTTAGAGTCCAGTTAACAGCGAGAAAGTTATTTCCAATTAAATCCAGTCCTGCCTTTAAAATGCAGCAGCTAATTCTTTTTAGCCTACTTTTTTTTCCTCTCAAATCTGTTACAGAGGCTTTGAACAATGATACTGAAATAACATTTCAAGTACATCACTGTGCCTAATGAATTACAGAGCTCCTGATTAATGGCACTTGTTCAACATCACAATGACAGTAGTATGAAGTGTAAGAAAATGGTGTTTCTGCCTGGTGTGTTTTCTCCTGTGAGACAGACCAGGCATCAGCGGTGCAGATTTTTTTTATTGCCTCTTTCTCCCCTGTGTCCGCGTGCTGCTGAGCTCCTCATTCTGCAGGTGGGCACTGCTGCTTGCGCGCAGGGCTCGGGGCAGCGTCAGGCTGCAGCCGCAGCGCGGGCTCTGCTGCCGCCTGCGCAGCCCGCGGCCCCGGCCCGCGGCCCCGGCACGCGGGGCATGGCAGGGAGGGAGGGGAGGGCGAAGGCAGCGGCGCCGCGGCGGGGCATCCATCACGATGCCACGGGAGAACTGCCGGTGACCGGAGGCGTACTAAACTGCGCCACGTCCCGCTTTATGTATTTCACTAACCTTATTTCACTGGGTTGAAGCTCTGCAGTTTTATGGGCCCCCAATCTGCACCAGTCAGAAATAAATCCCCGGCAGGCTGTGTGTCAGCGAGGGGCAGGGATTCGGGGCCATCCCGGCACGTACAGTGCCTGCCCGTATTTCTCGCGCTGCTGCCGCGTGGAGGAGGCCGCTCCGCGCGCTGGGGCCGGCGCAGGCCGGGCCGCAAGGGCCGCTCTTCCCTTCATCCCATTCCCACCAGCCCCTCGCCGCACAGGTGCCTGGATTGGGCCACTGTTGTCCCCTGTCTCCTGTCTCTTTTCCATTCCCTGTTTGGTGTCTTGGCTAAAGAGCACAACAGAAATGCTGCGGCGCAGCCGGGCCCCGTCCTGCCCTGCTTGTGCCTTCCCTCTCTGYGCAAGAGCCCCGGCCAAGCCTTCCTCTCAGCCTGCGTGAGGAGCACAGGAGAATTAAAATAGCTCTTGGAACACACCAGTTAATAAAATAATATGAGCAATCCACTTTTATGTTTGGGGGAATAAGCTCTGCYGAGTATCAGGAAGAGATCCCTCACCTTAATATATAGTACTGCAACGAGGAGCCCGCTGCTGGAGGAGCAGCAGGATGAAGGCCGCTGCAAAGATCATTCTTCTTCTCTTTGGCAGCACCTTCGGGCTCTGGAAGAGTTTTCTGCATTCGGAAGATATTTTCACTGCTGAAGCGACACTACTTCATCTGTGAAGCCTGACAAAGTAATGTCCTTACCTGCTCTTTCCTCAGCTGAAATACACACAGCCTGATTTCTGGCAATGACATCTGYTTAGTGGATACCATTTCATACCAGCTATACAGATCAGCTAAGRGATAGAGAAGAGATGACACTGGTGCTGCCGTGAAACTGAACCTGTGGCTTTTGCTCCCTCAAAAATGGATAGGGCTGCTRAAAATAGAGCCTTAATACAAAAGAATGAACTATGCAAGCTACYGCCTTGTGTTCTTTAGAAGACAGAAGACCTATATTAAAGTAAAGAAGAGAGCGCCCTGCATTTTGACCCTTATGTCTGCCACCCATGTCCTGTATTGCTGTTAGTAACATCTGCCTCAGTTTCCCTATCTGTAAAAGGGAACAACGGGATTAAACTTACTCAGAGAGATGTRGAGAGGATTTGTCAGGTAGGAAACGGCCTGTGAGATCCTCAGGCTTTGTATTTCATAAAAATGCAAAGTATTTTGAGCACGACAGCATCTTTAATATGTGGGCCAAACACAGACAAATTTTGTTTTAAAGGCAGACAGAAATGTTTATGTTCTTCTTTTCAAGGATATATTCCATCTTAACAAATACAGCATGGAGTGAAGCTGAAATCATGGCCTAATCCTTTGAAGAAAAGCGTTTTTTTCTAATGATTATCAACTGCATCATCCTGACTGACCATCACATTTTTGAGGCTAAGCAGGAGAGGAAGAATCATAACAGAGCTCTGAAGAGGAAGAGCAGGGCTTATGGAGGAAATTAAAATGATATTACACAAGGATAGTATAGTGCAAAAGGCCGCAGCGAGATATTTTTGGTTATTTTGTTTTATGAAAGGTGACAGCTTGTCATATACTGGACAAGCTGCAGTTTCTGAGTCGTTCAAAGTCTTCCATAGATAGAAAGGATCACAGAAGTTTTATCTAGCAGCAAGAAAAGTGTAAGTAAGTGCACATGTCCACCCAGCGCTATATAATTACAATCTAGGTGTTCAGCTGTAGTGATGAACCTGGAGAAATGAATTTGCAAAATCCCATGATTTTCTAATAATGTACCTTTCTTTTTCTTTAAAAATATGTGAACAGTTTGGGTGAGATTCATCTCTGAAGCCTTTGCTAAGAGACCACAGTGATCCTCAGACATTGTCAATTTTAGGTATTAAATATTAGCTGCTGGTTTTTTTTTCTTCATGGAAAGATAAACATAATATAACTTATTGCTTTATTTCTTTATTTCAAGCTATATAAGAAGCACAGTATGTTTTGACTTTCCAATAGTAGCTCATGTTATGGCGTTAATCTGTTTTGAACTACTCCATGCAGAAGAAGCCATATTCAACATTCATAGCTGTCTCACCTTAAATTCCTGGAGKCTGAATTATATCTTTGTGGAGTCCCTTCCGTGTGATGCCTTTGGTGGAATTATAGGCTGCCGGGAAGTACAGGGTTTTTATCAATATGGCTTCAGGAGCACCCATGTTACAGTATGTCTGCRGCATGCCCTAAGGCAGTAAAAGAGTTTTCAATAGATGGATGCCTTTATCAGGGAAGTGAAAGATCACAACGGAGAATTTTAACATCACCCACACTTGGTGGTTGAGGGCCTTTCGAATATGTTTGAGCTTTCCCAGTGCTCATCTTCAGACACTTTCAGCAGTGCTTTTCTCTTTTGTTATGTTGGATTTTCTCCGTGAAAACTCCTTGGATATTGCCAAGATTAAAGAGATGTCACGTGCTGCTGAATGGCATGTAAGTGTGGACATTAGCTGAGTGAAATCAGAATGACACTCAGCAGCTCCTGATTTGAAACATAAGGCAAGCTTGAGACTGGAAACGCATTTCAGCAGCCCTTGCTCACTGGAGYAGCTTGTCAAAACCCGCCTTTTAGGAGAAGCTCAGGGGACTGGGAACTTTAACAGTCGCTGTTACTGAGGCTCCTGATTCAATCCAGGGCCACAGTGACAGCAGAATATAAAGAATATGGACAACCACCGATGTTTTCTTTGTCTTCAGAGTCCACGGTGGATGCTTTTGTTCTGCCACTGGGTTGACCTTCTGCCTCCTCTTTTTTTCCCAGTAACRGAAAAACAGGGGGGAACCTTTAGGAGGTTGTGGTTCCTGTCTGCACGATCCTTATGAACACTCAATTAGCTGTTCAAGTATCTGTAGTGTTTCAGTGGCGTGTAGATTCAAAACAGAGTGAAGCCCTGTTAATAGGACAGGAGGAGGATGCYAAACGTCAGGCCTTAAAGGGCCTAGGAAAAAACTCCAGTATTAGTTGTTGGTTTTCAAAATCAGTACCATTTGAGATACCCAGCAGAAACCTATAGCTGCTGTTAAGCAAAGTGAGTGCCCATTCACAGGGGGCAATGGTTGTCTACAGCAGGTATTAATTACAACTGCTTGACAAGTAATGTAATGGTGATGTAATTTTTGTGCTGGGTTAACAAAAACAGCAAAGTGAAACATAGGGAAGTTTTTTCGTTCTTAGATTATTTTTTGCTAGGAGTGGAGACCATTTTTCATTCATCAGCTGATCTGTGGTCAGTAAAAACACAAATGTACACGTTCTGCTGGCTAAAGTGAGCCGAAGTTGAGAGAGCTAATGCCAGTTGCCCTGAGAGCTAATGCCAGCTGCCCTGACACAACTTTGCCGTTGTCCTTTAGCGGTATTTGGGCACAGAAGACTTCTGTCAAGAGAAAGCCTGTGGAAAGGGAAACCACGTATTGCTTTTTGGAAGAAAAACAGCAAAAGAACAAAAATTGTAGCTGAGAAGCCAAGCTAGCGAAATGTTAAGTATTTTAGAATTATTTCCTCCACTTTCTGCCTTTGGCAGAACTATATTTCTTTAATAACAAAGAAATGGAATAAAGTATAACAGGAAGGACATTTTTCTAATGGGGTAGTTTCTACATCAGGGATTGGTTTTCCTTGATTTGCAGGGAGATTCTTTAAACTCCCTTGCCGTGTAGGCAGTGATAACCAGGAGCGGCCAAGCAAAGCCCCTGGTAGGAAGCGCGGTCAGGGAGCAGTTGCTGAGGCCTTTAGCAAGGGCCCTTCCCTCCCGCTCCCAGCTTTGCTCCCGGCTTTCCTGATGGAGCCGTGCGGGGCGGGTGGGCAGGCGCCGTCCCGGCTCCCACAGCAGCCGCTGTCCCGCAAGCGGCGCCCGCAGCTGCAGGCTCTGCGGGCTCTGCAGGAGCGCGCCCGCGGGCGCTGCCTCCGTCCTCATGCCTTGGCAGGGTGGCGCGGCAGCAGAAGCGGCACCCTTGCTCTGTGCGTGGGCTCGGAGGGGCAGGAATTGGGCAGGGTGTGGGACCCTCCCGCGGGTACGGAAGGAGAGGCGGCTGGTGGGAGCGGCTCGCCACTCTGGATACTCTGTTGCTTTCTCCGTCTTTATTGCCCCGCGTCCCTGCTGCAGCAATTCYCGGTCTCTCTCAGGTTTGCGCTGCTCTCTGTCCATCGGTGGGTTTTGTTTCTCTATGTGGATGCTTATCTCAATTCTTTGTATTTACATCTTTTGATCCTTTCTTGTAAGTTGCTCACTTCCATGCTTGGCGAGTCTCCGGACAGCGCTGCAGAACGTCCCTTTCTCCCCCTCCCTGGGCCACACACCGGAGCTGCACAAAGAGCTGCTACTTCCCTGTGCTCTCAGATGMTGCTTCCACATCTCTATTTTTAGCCAGTGGGTCACCATGGCACTTAGGCACCCACACAAAATCCTGCAGGCTTCAGAGCTGTCCTGCCAGGGCAGCCGCATTTCTGCGACGCTCCTTGGGAAAGCGGCACCTGCCGGGCTGCTTCCCCAAGGAAAGGACTCTTCCAGAAAGCCCTGCCATGCTCTAGAGGAGACTTGTCCTCCTTTTAATTTTCTGTTGCAAGCTGTTTAAAGGAAACTGCTTCAGCAGTTCTGGCTTTGTCCTGGGAATGGCCAGTGCATCCGTCCTTGGCACGCTCGGACACGGGGCGTAGGGCAGGGGGTGCTTCCAGCTCGCGGCAGCGAGACGTGTTCAGGCCGTGCCTGAGCATCCACTTGGGTCTCGAGGCAGTCCCTGCACCTCAGAACTGAAGCAGCCACGTGGCCAGTGCCCTGGGAGATGTGGGATGGGGGTGCCCGGCACCAGGACGCACGGGACCTTGCAGGCCTTGAGACCCCGCAGGGCATCCCGGGGCCTCCCCCGCGCTCCCCTCGGGCTGTCGAGTGAGATGAGGCACCCATGGAAAGGCGCCCGTGGGCTACGGGATCAGGGCTGCTGGGGCATCCTTGCTGCGCCACGGAAGCCGGGCCTGTAGGGCCTTCTCCCGGTGCCCTGCACGTCTTGAAAGCGCAAATGGGAACTAGGTGAGGGCATCGCTGTCCCTCCTGGGCTGACAAGAACCSCCGGGGGCGAGATGTCTCTTGCAGAGGTGAGCCTGGCACCAGCAGTACTGGTAGGGCAGCAGCCGCACTGCCCACTCCGCCCCACACCGCGGCCAGCTCCCGTCAGCAGCACAGGCTGGAGCGAGAGGCCTCGGCAGCTCTGACCTCTGCCAGCCCGGCTCAGGGCTTACAGTGTCCGGGAGCCGTCGCCGGCCTCTGCGATCTGGTCCTTACCTTTCCCTTCAAAGTTAGAAATTTGCTATGCAAAAATCGTCACGCGCTGTGTGCACGAAAATGACATTAATAGTCTGTATTAGTGTTTTCCAAAATTACTGCTATTGCTGTCAAAGGGGCTGCTTTACAAAAGAAAGGGACACAGCAGGTGGCTCCTCCACAACAGCAATAGCAGCAGCAATTATTAGTAGTGAGCAAGACGTATAATACAATACCGGGCTTTAGAAGGCCTTGTCTGTGGTAAAATCACTACCATGACAAGGGACGAAGTTACAACATAGTTATCCCCTGACCCAAATACAATATGGTTCTATTTTGTAGTGTTGATGGGTCCATAACTATGTTCCACAGCAAGGCTTAAAGGTTAAGGTTACCAGCTGCACTCTGCAATGAAACTGTGTTGTAAGTGGGTCCCATGACACAATTGTATTTCTAGTATAGAAACCCCCTAAATGGGCTAGATGCTATAGATCTCTCCCCTTTTCTGTCTTCCATGTGCATGCATACACACACTGCCCCGAGGATATCTCCAGAGAGCTGTGCTTCTCCATTTACTGTAATAGGAAGTGCTTTGATATGATGACAGGGTCATTGTCTATCAAAATCAGGAGATCAAAAGATTCGCAGTTAACTAGCAGCAAGCAATCAAAACACTTTATGGCAAAATCTGGAAGAGCCAGGTCCCTCTTCTCATTAAGCGGTGATAAAGCAAACATTTTTTCATTGCATCTTCCAGGAATTTAATTGCTACTTTGCAGTTTACTCAGGTTCCTTCGTCAAATATATCCGATACTYTAACGCTGTGCAAATATGGAAAGAGTAGCGAGTTTTAGCATGAAACAGCTGAAAATCAGAAAAGAGAGGTAGCAGTCTGACCTTTATAATGGCTGTCAATACTTTAATAGATACCTTGAAGCTCTTCAACACTTACATGCCAAGTAATGACTGTAAAACAAGGGGCAGGGCAGGAAGGATGGGAGTTAAACGCTGCTGGTGATAAATTCTAGTGATCTGAACTTGGTTGCTGTGCTCGAATTGTAGAAATCCATGGCAGCTGAAGCTTCACTCTTTTGCATCACTGGACATCCTTCCTTTCATGGCACTGTGTGGCTTAAGTGGTAAGTTTCAGAAACACGGATAAAATCGAAGCGAGTATTAGGAATCGGGACCCCAAGGAAGGTTCTGTTTGAGGCTGTACACTCCTTCGTTTCTTCCCGCTTTCTATTTTTAGGGCCCCCAGTAGGGCTCGTCATTGTCATGCCAGCGACGCCACACCAAGGTCTGTCTGCTCCGCCGCCTGCTCCTGACGGGGAGTCTCACTTCTGCCATCATGCCAGCTGAAGTGCAAATGTGGATGTCACTGAATTTCTCAAGAATGAAAGCTGAAATGTTGGAAATTGGCTCCCCTAATTTATTAAAATCTGTTCTGGACTTTAAAGAGGTTTTTTTTTTTTTTTTCCTCCCCTTCCTGGGCACTAATCTGATCATCCTTTCCAAAGTTAATTTCTTTAATGCTAAATGATGTACCAGCCTGGTGGGGAAAATAGGCTGTCGCCTTAGGCACCTGGTGTTTCTGGTGTTTCATAATGTGGTGCGAGGAATTGTTGCTGAAGAGCGTGCACCACCCAACAGCAGCAAAGGAATAATCATAAACTTTGTCCAACTCCTAAGAACAGGGGTGGACCCAGACGCTCCTTAATGCAGACAGACAGAAATGTGGTGCCTACCTCCTGCCTTGAGCCACTGTCACTGTGTTAGTGGGAGAAGGAGAGACACAGGCACGAGAGCAAGTGAGGACCAGTCCGTTCTCTTTTCTTTTTTAATTGGTTAATGTCACGGTGTGTTTTAACGTGTGGCACAGCAAAAGCTTCTTAAAAATCCTCTTCGGGTTCTGATTCAGATAAGGGGCTGTCTTTAAGTCTYCTGAAGCTGTTAGATATTGTAGTGCTAAATGAATTAGAAAAATCTTGAGTAAATAGGTGGCTATATGGCAAATTATTAAAACCYGAGCTAAAGGCCATTAACTTTAATTTCAGCTAAGTATGCATCAAAGTGCTTTGCTGAATGGCACCTTTTAGGTATCCATTGCAGGGCAGTCCTGTGGAAACAGCRATATAAGAGGCACCATAAAACTCAGGCTGGGATTCATGAGCAGCCAGGCTGCTTACCAAAGTGGCTGGAGGAGTCGATGAAAACGATGAGAATTGTGCAGCGGGTTAGTTACATCCCTCAGGTATTTGCCCTGTGTCTCCCCTGACGTTCTGAACCCCGAGGCAAAAACATCCCGTCCATTCGTGAGTCAGCGCCTGAGCTGACAGGGCTTCCGCGGGGTCTGGTAACAGGAAAACACCACAGGGCTTCGGCGGGGTCTGGTAACAGGAAAACACCAGCTGAATTAGCCCCCGTTAGCGGGCCGGGCGGCACACGGGCTCGTCGGAGCTGATCGGCGAGCAGAGGGGCTCCTGCTCAGCCCGTTACCCACCTAGCTGAGGGGTGAGCCCTACAGTTAAAGGGGGGACCGGCATCAGCYTCCTGATCTGAATTTGCTGCCACAAGCCCATCAGTGCTCCCAGGCGCCTTCTCCCCATTCTGCAGGCCCCTCTATGCTGTTTAAGCGCTGCTTAATGGCACTTCATGGTCGCTCTCCTAAATTGGTATAAAAAAGGTCGAGGTTCCTGGTGCTTCTGCAGCCTCTGAGCCCTGCTGGGAAGGAGCAGCCCCCAGGGAAGGTGCCGACACCCTGGCTGSGTGTAGCCGTCCTTTCCATTCTGCACCCAAGAATCGGCCTTGGTGAGAGTGATATCAGTCACGGTGGGCTCCTGTTTTGTGCTGAATATGTAATCTCGGCAATCTCCACATTCAAAGACAGGGAAACCGAGGCCTGGGCATGGGAATAACGGAGGCGGGCTGGGTCAGGCCATGCCAGCCTCCCGATTCTCAGTCTGGAGCGCGCTCCAGCTAAATACGCACGCGAATCACTCAAGGGGGCTTTTAAGTTTTACATCATAAATCTTTTCCTGTGAAGGAAATGAGAACAGAGGTCTCAGGTGAAGCAAATCAGGTTAAACATCTTAAAAAATTGATTTACTTTTCAAGAATATAAAATTATTTGTTTTAAACAATATATACCATACGAGAATATTCCTTTGATTTCTTTCTAATTATATGCTCTTTGGGGTATTTTTCTTTAATCAGCCAGACATAGAATAAATGTATTATACATAATTTACCCACAAGAATGTTTTTACACAAAGAATGGCTTTAAATTAACATCATACCATGTAGAACTGTATGCAAATTAAATGGCTAGTTAGCRTTATGATGTATAGCTTGCTAACGTAATAAAGTCACCACCTGTACTACTTGCTACACCTTCATTACAAGTTAATGGTACCTGAAGTAATTTGAAGACTTCAGACACAATTTGAAAAAAGAAAGTGCTATATACCTAAATTTACATGTGAACTTCCCTCTTAAGGAGGAATAGCAAACTATTCACCTGATGGAGTGCATGATTAATGCTATCCCTGGGTAGTTGGTCAAGCCCATTTCAGAAAAACAACCTCCCACCACAACCCATTTATCTCAGGTAGTGGCCTAAGCAAATTCAGAGGAAATTCTGTAAATGCTGACGAATTTTGTGCATTGCTTTGGAAGAGGCCCAGGTGCCCCCCTGCGTATTCCGCCCAGGAGCGGTGTCAAAGGGAGCCGGCCGTGTCGTGGCGCAGAGTGAACTTTTCCAGAGGCGGCTCCAGCTGTTGCCCGGAATTGGGGTGGGCTCATTGGGGGTTTCCGTTTTTGGAATGACTCTGCTGGCAATTAGTGAATCGCTAAGCATAGCCCTCCCTAGCCATTTAGGTAATTTAATATTATTAAATGTTTCTAAAATAAGAAGTGGGTTATAAAGTGTATCATTTGACTTAAGAGTAATTTGTTCCATTATTTAAATTTCCCCAAAGGATTTTGTCGTGGTAGAGTCTTGCAGCATATGTGCAATGCTGCTGTGCCCATAACACTGGAGTCTAATTCCAGAAGATGCCATCGTAATAACTTATCTTAGTTGGAATCATTTCTAGCTCATTAATTTCTTTCCTCCGTATGATCTTAGTCAGCTGCCCAACCAGCTTCAGTGGAGGGCAGATCTGTGCAGGCTGCTCCACGCCGTGCAAAGGAGCCTGCTTGAGATGTGCGTGTGCACAAGTGTGCGCAGGTATGGGGTGCTCTCTGCAGTACAAAAGCAGTTGTAATGAAAAACACCATTTGGAGAGACATTGCCAGAGCACCATGAACAGGAGTGCCTTGTTCTGAAGGCCATAACAAATATTTCCTGTCCCTGTCTTGCACATTGTCTTATCCAAGTGGTGATTCCCATTGAACCCTGCAAGCCTCAGTCCTTACTGTGGTGCTTTTATCATTCCCTGTGCTCCTTGGGCTTCCACAGCCTCTACCAATGGGACATGTTCCTTATTAAAACCACCACTGCTCCCCCTTCTTGGCCTGGGTCTCCTGAGACGCACCATGGAAAAATATAACCCCTGGCAGATTAATTAATAATGGTTCATTAATAATTTGCTCCCAAGTTTGAAGCATATTCCTAAATTATAATGAAAAATACATTTGCAACCTTAGGTTTCTGCAGCCAGTCCTGACAGGGCGAACTGGCCTGAAGGTTGTGTTGAGGCCCAAGAACCTGGGTCCCTTCCTGGCAATGGGGGGCTCCAGCCTCACCACCGCCTTCCTTCAGGAGAGTAGGAGCAATCTCACACTGTTTGGGCACTGTGTACTGCTCATGCAGGACCAAAACTGAGAGCTTGGCTTAGCACTCGCAGAATCACAGCATGGTTGAGGTTCAAAGGGACCCCWAGAGATCATCTCGTCCAGATATTCTGCTCTTAGAAACTATTTCCTTCTGTCCAGAGTGTTTTTGCACTATTCCCCATAATACTGAGCTTAGGAATGTACTTGCAAATGAAAGATTGCTCTAGGTTTCAGGGAAAACACCAAATATCATTTGATCTTCATTAAAATCATTGTAATTGCAGCCTCTGAATAACAGCATTATTTTGTTACTCTTATTTCTCATACTAGTGATGACTTGAAAATGTTTTACTCTCACTTTCAAATGTGGTGATCAGATTAGCTTTATAATTAGCTCTTCTTGGTGGTATAATACAGAGCCCAGCCTATCTTGAGAATGCCTTTATTTCACGTGAGATTTTTTGATAAATCAAGGTGCCTGCGTTTACCCAGGCAGTGTTTGTTGAGAGGTGCTGGGGGTCCTTCATTTTACTTAAGCAATACCTTTGAATTATGGATTTTTCTGTCACCTGCTACTTTTCCGACCAATTACTTATAATGTAATTCATTTCCATTTTTATACAGCAGATATTTTCCTGCGATATCTTGTAGTTACATATTCCTGCCAGCACAATTACAGGAATTGTTAACACGATGCTAAAATATCTCTCTTCATCTTCTCTTTTCCAAATTACCCCTGGATAGCTTCAGTTTTGTGGAGCTTTTTATTGTGGCCAACAAAATAAAGTTGTCTGTATGCTACTGCTATTAATTGCTGTGTATATAATAATTATTTTCTCTTCAGCATTTAAAGACAGAGCCGGTAGCAGCACTGATTTGTGTGTCAGTGACGGGATCCCTCTCATCTCTGCAGATGTTTGTGAGGACAGAGCAGCTGCACGAGGTGCAGCAGAGCATCCCSCGCGTTCCCTTCATCCGCAGCGCTTGGGAGCATCCGCCTGGGAACAAGGCAGGCCCACGACAGGGCATGAAGCTCCTCAAACTCATCGGGAGGCCGTGGCTTCGCGCCATGCCCTCTTCCAGGTACACAGAGCTTGGCCTAAAGGTTTTAAAGAGGATTAGGAGGGTGCATGGAGACACGTGAGCACCTGCTCGTGCAGTGCGATCACACGAGCCCTGTTGAGAGCACCRGCTATAAGAAAGGAGATTTGCAGTCAACATTGTGCGTTGGCTCCTGGTGTCTGTGGCCTGCAGGCTGCTTCATGTTCATGGCAAAAYGCTCTTTGTTTGCCACTTTGCACTTACAAAAATGCAGGAATTCAACAACTGCTGAAAAGGAACGGAGTAGAAGCCATAATTGTATTGAAGGGTCCAACCTCCGGAGTTCCTTGTTGCCGAGGTTTTCTTAAAGGAGTCTCCTTGGATAGCACTCTGTGACTCAGGTGGCATTTGATTTGTTGGGCATACTGAGTATTGAGTCCCTATTAAAAAGCCAGGAGTTGCTCAGTGCAAAGCTGTTTCCTTACTGGAAAAAAATGGCAAAAGGAGAGAAACGGGACTTTTGACTAGCACCTGCTATGTATGCAATGGAAAAGAAGCCCAGAGTTTTTCTCAGTGACCTAGATAGGTGGCAGAGACACTTTTGTGTCCCCAAAAGGGAAGGCTGGGAAGAGGAGAGAAAGATCTGCAAGAACATCAAAGGCAAAACGTGCACGGGAAATGCTGTGAGGATTTAGGAGGACCAGAGGGAAGAGTGGGCTGGGGGGCTGGGAGGTATGAGCGCTCCCTTGAAGACTGAGGCTTGACTCACGTGTGGGAAGAATCCTAAAGGATCTGACACCTCCACTGCAGACCTCACATCAATTTTAATTTCTTTAGCTGACTTCCACTTTTGTAGAATTAACTTCTTTCCAATTAGACTTGCCCTTAAAATAAAATGCCCTTGATCTTTGCTAATATTTGTAATGGAATCCAAATCCCCAAGGATAAAGATATTAGGATTCAGAGGCAAGTCTATGCTCATTTTTGTATTTACTTTTCTATTACTTTTCTTTAGAATTAATACTCTTCTCAGCCTGGATTCACCCTTGGAAGTCCACAAGGAGCAGCTACAAGACAGCCCTCTCCACTGTCCCACTCTGTGCCCCGCGCCCGGTGTTGACCAGGCAGAAATCTCCATTTCGTGAGAGAGAGAGATGCTGTGGGGATGCAGAGGAGGCACAGGGCCTCCCTCCTCTGCGGCTTCGGGTGGAAATGAGTTGTTTCCTCTGCTGGCACACAGAGCTGGGCAGGGGCGGAGGGAGGGAGGTGCTGCCCGTGTGCCCACGGTGACTCTCCTCAGGTGACTTGGTGCTGCCTCCAGGCCCGGGGGGCTGGTGGGGCGCCCAGCCGCCRCGCTGGGCAGGACGGCGCTGCCCGAGGACCCAGCCGAAAGCCAGCCTGCCATGGCTCTTTAGGGAGAGACCTCRGAAGAGAAGGAAGGTATTGCGGTGGAACATAGCGGGTATGTGAGAAAATCTGTATTCCGAGCCAGGCCATCACAGATTTCTTGTGATATTTTGGGCCTCTAAAAATATCCCAAAAAACGTGCTTTCCTGCATTAAAGCAATTTTCACATCAAAGACATCTTTATTTCAGGAGTTATTTTGAAGTGTTTTTTCAATTTCCGCATGTAAAATGCAATATACATTCAAAATTTGGTTGATTTATATCATCAAGTTTTGTTTCCGTACATCTTTCACCTCTGAGTTCTCAGTTCTTCCCTGCCAAATAGGGGGAGGACCATGCCCTTCATCGAATACTGCTGCAATACTCTCAGATCAGGTGTGCCTAAATACAGGGCAAATAACAGAGAGGAGCATGAACACGCCGAGGAGGGGGAAGCTCCATCAGTTAATGTTCTCCTGGAAGCTCCTCCAGCAGGGGCAGGACACAAGGCTCCGCTGCTGGAGGCCGAGCCCCTCTTACCGCCGTTCTCTTCCCGTCTTTGCCGCGAGCCAGGAAGCCGACACGGGGGCTTGACTCCTAGCACGGCGCCGTGCGGGCAGTGATGTCTAGCGCTTAAGCTAATTGCAGCGGCACGCGGGGGCTGCGGCGCGGCGGCCTCGCACGCGGCCCCGCGCCCACCGCGCTGACCCCGGCGGGCCGGATCAAGGCYGGCGCGGCGGTGACTTGTTGCTTCGCTGTCATTGCGGAGGCCGCCGTCATTAATTCCCTGCCCTTTCACCTCGACCGAGTGGCCAGATTCACTGGGGACCCGCTTTAATGAGGGGCACTTAATACGTACACAGGCTTCTGTCACTGCCCCCTGCCCACCTGCTTCTTGCTGCCATTTCTCAGACGTCAGCCCCCAGCGGAGCGYGGGGGATCTCGGAAGGAGGAAAGGTGATGGGCTCTTTGGCTGCGGCMGCGCCTCTAATCCCAGGGCATTTATAATTTCTGTAACTGAAAGGAGTTTGAGGGCCCCAACAGAAGTCAAATAAAGGGAGAGAATGAAGTGGTGCGATGAATGAAGCTGTCATTAAGCATAACGTAAGCAGTTCCTTCATGTTATCTGAGGTTATCCAGGCTGACAAGTAAGCAATGCTGTTGTCAAGCACTTTAACAAAAAAGGGATGCCATCTGTGTGCGATGCACTGGAGCCACAGATGTGCCATGTTTAAATAAACTAAGGCATAATAGAAAGCTCTTGACCAACACAGTGTATAAAATCAGTGGGTTTGCTTTTTCAATTAGCATGGTGAAGAGCAATCCCCTTTCCCTCCTGCTCCCCCAATTAAACAGGCTTTATTTCTTTGGACCATTGCCCTCGAAATGCTCTTGCACTAATTCACGTGAAAAGTTTCACATTCCATCAATCTGGACTTACCATAGGAGACGCAGCTAGCTCCTCTGTCCTGATTATGCTCATGTCCTTTCTCCTGCCTGCTGCTTTGGTGATTTGAAGCAGCCCTCAGTTCCCCCCCCAACGGCTGCCCAAGGATTATTTCCTATACTTACGAAATCCTCAGAGGCTTCGCRTGACTCTTTTGCCATTTATAGCATCATTTTGCCAAATATAGTAACTGCCATTACAGCTTCTGTACTGGAAAAAGATGTGCTGCTGGCACGGAGAAAATCCTCGATAAAAGAAAGGCCGCAGCTCTGCATGCGGCTCCGGTCCTGCAGGGAGGCCGGGACTCAGCAGGCAGCTCCCATGAGAGACAGGGCCCAGCGGTCCTGGTCCGAAGGCACCTCATACCTGATTTAAAGATGGTTTAGGCTTACGGATATTCCTAACCTCCATCTCCATGCTCCTTTTCATGAATTCAAATGAACAAACTTGTGTGTGAGGGGTAAACTCCCCACACACCTTAGCAAAGCCTTCTGTCTACTTCTATACTACTTGGGGCAGCAGTTAAGTACAACCATGTAGCTGAGCTCTTTTTCTAAAAGCAGCTTTTATACTGTAAAATTGGCAACATATGTCTCGGGTTCAATTGACCTTCAAGCTTGAGTCTGAATATCCAAGATGTATGTCACCTCTCCTGCAGCTTTGATCTCCTGTTAGAAAGAAAAATATAATTATTAGCTTGTTGTTCGACTCAGCTGACAGAGGATCTGATATTTTAGGAATGCTTTTGAGATGCCTAAGTTGAGAACAGAAAGATGCTGCATTCCTAATTAAAAGGAGTAAGAGGTGCAGTTTGATCAGCACCATGCTCTAGCTGAAAATAAAGCACCTGAAGATGATGAAGCTAATAGCTAATGAAAGAAGTGCTTGCAAATACGATGTACGCTGAATGATTGGCCAAATCTCTCCCTGACAGAGACAATTTAATTACATTTCCTGATGATAACGTCACCACTTGCAGGACTGTAGGGGTCTGTCAGTTCCCATTTTAAATAGTGATTTTTGAGGTTGAAAATGTTGGCCCATCCCAAATCACAACAGGCACAGACATGACATATCATACAAAGTGCCAGCCAAGTGTTACATATATATTYTTTTACAAGTAAGAAATACTTTAATCCTTTGAACCGTGATTGAACTTCAAACAAAATGCAGCATTGTCAGTCTTCAGTGCTCAAAGAAATAATGTGCTACACTCTCCCCCTTCCCAAATTCAAGTTGTTGACTTAAGTCATAAGATTTTTTACATGCASAAGTAAATAAATAAATAAATATAAGGAGCTCCTAATTTCTTTCTTGATCTGTAAGCTATTAGTATGTATCTGCTTCTCAAGATATCAAGCTAAGGACTTTTTTCTTCAGTTGCTAGTCCATGTAGATTTTTTTGTTTCTTTGTTTTTCAATCTCTATTTTTTAATAAAGCCCAAATTTCTAACATTGAAAAAAAAAATAATATACCCTAATTCACATTACATTTGTAAGTATCTGGGTGCTGGGAATGAAAATTCACTGCGTGGTCAGTGAGTTTCTAGGCTTATCAAAATACTTGGTTTGGCTTAAAAACAATCATTTCTAATTAGAAAGATTGAAAATAATTCCATTCCTTTTACAGTTATTGCCACGGTGAAGAGAAATTGGTTGAAATCAGATGACTTTGTTCTGAAAATGTCAACCATGGATGTCTCAACGTGATGAGAAATCATTTTCCTGCTAAAATTAGTGTCCAGTGAAGTCTTCCATTGCCCAAAGATCTGTGTGTGACCAGATCCGTCGCGTGTGGCTGGTGTGTGAAAGGGCAGCTCTTACCTTGGACCCCAAAGCCAAGGATGCAGCCGAGACGAGCCAGCCCTGTGGCTCACCCTGCTCTCACCTCCCCTGTGGTGCACACATCTGTTCCCCGTGCTCTGGCTTCCCCTGAGATGCGTAGGTAAATCTCACTGGTAACATGACATTTTATATAGGATATGAAAATAAAAGTGACATATTTGTGGTGAAAAGATACCCAAGGTAAAATAAACGAGTTGCTGGTGGCAGCCTCTCTGGCTTCTGGGGTTTGGTGGAAGCCTCTGCCTGCTTTGCTGGTGCACCCCGAGGTAAAGGCCGCAGCAGCGACTGCCTCTGGGCTGGGCCCTGATCTGACACGGCAAAATTTCAAATTGCAAATGAGTTGAGGCTCTTGGAAGAGGCACAGGTCAGCCAGGATGTCTGTACAGCGGATTTCTGTCGACAGCAAACGTGGTGCTTGCTGGCAGCCGGCACTCATATGTGCGAACATCTGTTTTAACCTCAGTTTTAATGATTGAAGTAATTATTTAAAATGCTGCAATATGAAATGAAATGAGATAATGCTTCCTTTCATGTTCCTTTTTAAAGATAAGGATGTTTCATTTTTCTCACTTAGAACTGGTGGGAAAATCTCAACTGAAATGAAATTTCAACAGAAAAAAAAGAAACAGCAAAAACATTAACAAAGATTTCCGTGGATATTTTTCCTGCCTTCAGACAAGCTCTGCTTTCATTGCAGAGGAGTGACTAAGAGAAACTAAATTTTCTTTTGCCTCAAATAAATTACCATCCCTACATAAGCTCTAAAATGAGCATCTTCTTTTAATTCAACACCAGAAAGACATATTCATCTTTTAAGCAATGATACAGACATCATTAAAACCTAAATTTCAGCAAGCATCTGGARCTTTTATTTGTTTTACTCTGCATTACATAGTTTCTCTCATTTCATGACCATGTATTCACTTTGAATGAGACTTGAAATGCTGTATGTGTTGCAAAAGATATATAAACCAGCTCATAATATAAACCAGCAAATAAACCAGCTCAAAGTTGCATGCAAGGTAAATAAATACCATAGCAGTGAAATCTGGGGTTGAACCTGGCCATTTATTTACTCATCTCCAGTTATTAATTGTGCAAAGTGCCAAGAAATTCATTCTTGGTAGCGAGGTCCCTTTGAACTGTATTGGGGAACCCAGCACCCCGTGAGCAGGAGGTGAGGTTTGCCATTGCAAATGAAAAGCTCTTTTCATGGGCCACTCCTGTGGGCAGCGTGGCCGGGGGGATAGAAAGGACAGTGCCCAAAACGAGGACGGTGCCACTGAGACGTTGCGCCTGCCTCTSCGCCTGCTTTCCATCTGACCCAAAATGAGGCCTCAGAAGGTGTAGTTTTTAATACAGATACCGGGTACAATGTACCTTCTCACAATTAGTAGAAAGTGCTGTTTTGTAATTAAAGGGTGAAGTGGGGGCATGATGAACATATGGAAAAGGAGACCCTTAATAAGTGATGGAGCCTTCAAAAGAAATTGCTAATTAGTATGCATTTGATGTGTAACATACCAATTTTAAGACTTTGCCTGGAATAAATTGCTATGTTGGGTGTTCGAAGGAGTGGTGAGATTAGCATTTACAAAGGGGGCAATTTTCTGTCTTCTTGACTCTGTTAAATGGAGGAAATAACTTCCAAGACTGAAGCAGTAGTTAGCCCATCAATCACTCTCACAGCTGGAAACTGGGGATCCCAAATGCTGAGATGAGTTAATCCGTCAGTTAATAAGTTCATAGTGGCACCATATGGCGCTGGGCCACTCCACACTAGGGCAGGGACAGCACTGTTTACACAGGCATGCTGCTTTCTCAGGTACCTCCCTGCTGACAGATCCCTTTGTTCTCCAGGATCAATTTACTTTGCACAGTAAATTGACTGAATTGATCAGTTCAGAGCACATAATTGTTGGCTAATCCGCTGGAATCATGTCCTATCCATATGGGAGCAACAAAGGGTGCTGACAGTGGCCTCCCTTCTTGCTCCGTCCTCGGGGCTATTTGCTCTGGACATGATGGACATTGATTAAAGCTGCCAGTTGGTGGCTACCCAGCCACTATTGACTTTAAATGACAGAGGTAATAGGAGGCCTGGCTTCCTTCAGTGAGACCTCTTTAGGTGTCTCTGCCTTCTCCGTAGCTCTAATTCTTCCCAGTGAAAGAAGCACACGGAAGGTCAATCCCATCCGTTTAAATACTGGCTCCCTTCATTCATGCCAGAGGTAGCTGTAAACTGGCTCTTCTTTAAAAGTTGTGCATCAAATGCTAAGCGAACCAAAAGAAAGTCACACGATTTAAAGGCTCGTGAGCAAGGCAATTTAGTGTAAAAGCACAAACAGGCCGTGGCTTTGATATGCACCTAAATCACGTAGATAAAGATCCATCCAGAAGGCAAGTGCTGATCCATCCAGAATGAAGTACCTCCGGATATGCAACTTTATGGCTTTATGTTTGAATTTCCTCCGCTTTGCAAGTCTCTTCGAAGCTGTTGTTTGAAAACTTGGTAGATACATTTTAATTCAAGAGATGAAACCCATATCATTCTGCAAATTGAAGCATACTATTAGTTTTGAATCAATGATTTCTTTTCTGTAACCAGTGTATTTCTGACTAGTTTCCGACAGAAGGGGTAGATTTTTCTCCTATTTCTTTCTTTAAATAATCATTATTTAGCAAGTATAATAAATCACTTATTTCAAAATATTAAAATGACATTTTTTGAAAATGCAATGCAGCATTAAAGATTGTTGGCAGGATTTTAACACTGATCAGATTCAAAATTGCATCTGTTAGAAAGGTTTCCCTGTTTGGTCTCCATAGCAGCTTTCCAGTGTGCAGTGCGAAGACTTTTCCTAATTTATAATTTACTCYGTGTTTCAGTCCCTTTGAAATCTGTGGATTGAGTTTGATGGATATATATGACCTAGGCTATATGAAATTCCACTCTCTCTGGGAAATGCTTCACATCTGAACTGCTGGAGCTAGCGCACAGAAAATTCTCCTGACTTCGAGTTCCCTGTCAGCCATGATTGGAATTGTTTGGGAATCATTATTTCCATGTTATCGTATGATACTTTGGATATTCAGCTCGTTGCTTTGAGAACCAAACACGTTCTTGGTAATTCCCCTCCCTTCCCTTTTTGATCTTCCCCATCCCTGTCCCCATCCCTGTCGCGTTCCATCTGCTGCCTGGAGGTGCCAATCTGTCCCCCACACTGAGACATCCTTCCTTCGCTCCAGGGAAGGCGTAGCTTGTAGCACACAGCGTTTTCATGTGTTTCCAGCATACAGGATATTTGGGAAATGCAGAACCAACAGACTTTAGAATGCCTGCAAAATGACATTTCCCAATATAGGAAGGAAGGAAGGAAGGAAGGAAGGAAGGAAGGAAGGAAGGAAGGAAGGAAGGAAGGAAGGAAGGAAGGAAGGAAGGAAGGAAGGAAGGAAGGAAGGAAGGAAGGAAGGAAGGAAGGAAGGAAGGAAGGAAGGAAGGAAGGAAGGAATATATTTGTGTAACAAATGAGTGAGGATCTGCTTCAAATTTTCTTTGTTTCGTTGCTAGCAGAATGCCCTAGTTTGTAGGAAATTCCCTAAAACCTGCTCATTGATTCCAGGAAAAAGGGATGGTCAGAGACTTAGGCTCTTGGGACTTCTTCAAGAGAAGCAGAATTCTCCCCAGATGAAAGGAAAAAATGGCTCACCACTTTTCTATCAGCAAGTGATAGCTGATAGATGAATAGTTCAGAACACTACACTTGAGAAGATTTTTAGAAAGAATTAGAAGGCATCAGTGGCAAATGCCTTCRAAAATCAAGGAGGAAACCATAAAACCATATATCGTACTTCCAYGTCATAAAAAATCTAAAAGTAAAATTTTTCAGCCTGCTGAGCAGGCAAAGGTACAGCAGGCTAGTTTAGTTCAGCAGGCCAAAGCTACTTTAATTTACTTTCTCAGGGTGAGTTCTTGTGCAAAGTGTAAATAGCTGAAAATGTGTCCCTGTTCTTGCTCTGCTGCCTTTATATTAATCAAAGAGAACCTTAAAAGCAACATTTCTAACAGTAACTTGGGAAGGAGGTAGAAAGGGCTTTCTGTGTATTGGCAGTTGTGCTTTTAAGTCCCATGGTAGATTAGATCATGCATAGCTTAACATTAGCAATAGAGTATTCTGATTATGAGATCTGGCTCAGTGAACTGTGAGGCTTCTGGGGGGATGTTAAGAGTGGGGATATCTGTACCTTAGGTATTGGTAGTAGGAATGTGTCTGTTTCCAATACGACAAAAATAGATATGCATAGATTTTTTTTTCAATTGAAGAGTTGATTAAAGAAAAGTTGGTATTTTCAAAACCCTCAAAATTGCCAAGTTAGCAGCCATTTGCCTTTTTTATTTATTTTTTTTCTGTTCACATCTGCATTACTAAAAATGACCAAAATACTCTTTAGCAGTATCACAGTTCAGTATTCCAGAAATAAAACACTGCGGTAGCACGTTTGTGCCATGGATGGCTGGGCTGTTCCTGCAGTAGCATATCAGAAGATTGGTTGGTGTAAAACAAGTCTCTTCTGAAAGCAAATATTTTATAGCTGAGCTCTGCAAACCTCTCAAAAGCTGGCTTTCTAATGGAAATGCTGACATCTCTTCATAGGGAAGGCATTAAAATCACAGCGGCAACAAAATAAGATGCACTTTACGATGATTCTCTCTCTTTTTTTTTTTTTTCCGGGAGGTTGTTGTGATTTGAAAATTTATGGAGTCCTCGCTGGGGAGCTGCGGTGGCTGCTCTACGGACTGGCAACTTGCTCCTGCCTTGACCTACATTCGTGGTGAGTAGGAGGAGGCTGGCGGGGGAAGGGGAGGCTGCACGGCTCTGCACGGCCGCGCTTGGAACAGCTCTGCCCCGGTCACTGCGGGTCCGGCTGGCCAAGCTCCCYGTTGGAACCACGGCCGAGCGAGGTCTCCCTCAGGGAGGCCTTGAAACTGCTCGCTGCTCTCTCCGGTGCGAGAGAAAAACCAGGAGAGAAACGCGGAATGTCCTGAACGCCCGTGTCCAAGGGATCCCAAGCTGGGGCGGGGAGGAGGGAAGGGTTTGGAAGGCACCAGCATCACCAGATGTGTGTGATCCCAACCCAACCTGCTCTCTCCCTGGCCAGCCCACGGAGAATAGCTGTCTGCTGTCAGATTTGGGCCTTGAGCTCRTGTACCTGAGCTCAGTGCTTTGAAGACTGAAATCTCAGAGACCCAGAATACATCCATGCTTATTATCCACTTTTATAACASTGGAATCCAGGAACCATATCCCAAATGACTGTCAACCATGCTCAGGGCTGCACAGGCACAAAGTATCTGTTCTTTTCATCCTTAACAAAAACCATGAAACTGTGGGAAAAAAAATGCAGGCCTCAGGTAGATACTAGACTGGGATCCAGTGACTGAACATCAGTGAGATGGTCCATTTTTGCAGGCAGTGATTCTGACTTCCATAAGCTCTTGCCTGTACTAGGAGAAGCAGAAGACCACAGCAATGGTTGCCTCGCCTCCCCTGCTCCTTGGCTTTGGGAGTCTGGGCCATGGCATTGGGAAGGAAGAGGCGAGGGCTCGGGTGTTCCCGACAGGAGATGGGTGGCCCCAGGGGCCTGGCACAATCGGACAGACTGAGCAACCAAATGCYGAGAGTTCAGCCTCAATGTGCCCATTGCACAATGGTCTCAAGGCAGAGCGTATTCTCAAATTGTCCCTGCTGAAAGTTTCAATAATTTGGTTCTTTATTAAAGCCCATACACAACAATGAGCCTGCRGAAAGTGTCTGACCTTAAGCTGAGCCGTCTTGCGACGTCCACAATACAGATAGGGAGAAGGAACAAAAGAGAKCCACAAACTTGGACTGCTTTGCTATCTATCTTTAGAAGGTATCTGAGTGACAGGTTCCGGCTTAGTATGAATATGTTCTTTGGCCATATTATAAATGCAAAACTTGAACCTCCTTTGGTCTGTACACATAAAGGATCATGATTATTAGGGCTAGAGACAATCTCAGATAGTTCTTCTGATATCTAAAAGATATGATTTGTACAAAGAACCTGAAATATGAACATTCCTACCTCTTTGCTGAATGTAATTCTCCCAAAAGGAGTTTCTTTGCAAGAATCAGCTCCACAACTAGCCACATTAACAGGAGCTTCAGATTCTCCACTGTGGCAATAGAAAAACTGATCCGTTTTTCCTTCAGTCTTTCAAGAGGCCCTTAGTCCAGCTCCCATATCTTTGAAGTTAGCTGTTTCCTCAGACCTCTGCAAATCAATCTTCCCATTTTTACGTACAATTTGCAGACTCAATTGGCTGCTAATTGCAGATAATATACACCAATTTTTCTTCATATGCACAGCAACCAATCCCATGTAACAAAAAGCAAYAGAAATGATCAGATACCTAAACAGTGCAGAAATCATCAGTGCTTCTGCTCTTCCAGTCGCACTCAGTCACCCGGGACTGGAGTTAGAGGTAGAGCTGCAGCAACCCACAGCAGCCAGCAGCCTCCCCGCCTGTTTATGTAATATTGACTGCTGTATTTGTGAGTTTTRTGTCTGAATCTTCAGTGCAGGTCTGGCCCAGCTATAATATGTTAGTGATTTCAGCTGTTCTGCCATGGTCTGTCATCGTCTGTGCCTTCCTCCCGCGCACGCCCAGCACAAACTCATGGTGCCAGGTAAGAAAGTTGCCTCTGCAGCAGATTTGTACCCAYTTCACCCTGCGGAGATGTGGGAAACAAAATGTGTCCTACCATCCTGCCAGGCTCCAAGGCACTGTCCACTTTGCATAGTACATAGCAACAAGTGACCTGTTAAATGATGACAAATCCTTTAGCTCCTGGCTTTAGACCTCTGACCTCTTGACTTCAGGCTGTATCCAGGGAGCAGTCTGGGGAGAGGAATGCAATAAACGGCTTGTAATCTAGTGGTCTCAAAAGAAATTACATCAAAACCAGCTGTTACACCACTAGTCATTAAAGACTGACAACATGTTAACTAAAATAGGGCCTTTATATTGTGTGGGCTTTGGCAATTGCTGAAGGTCCATCTCTGCTGCCCTTCCCCCCCTTTCAGAAACAGCAGTAAATGTCATTCCAAGTAAATATGTCCTATCATGGGCATTAAACTATGAGTGAGTGAGATGTGTTTGATCGCAGTCTCCTYGTTCTCATTTTAATTAACTGTGCTGAGGGGTGTTTTTCAGCCCTGCACATTATGATGTGTACTGAACGTCAGTCCGTGTCAGAGCTCGGAGTGATGACTCAGCACTTAATTTCTGCTTTTCCAGTTSCCTCCGATGGATATTTCTACTTGGCTTTGATTTAATTTAGAGTTTTGTCCTCCCTCTCTCCTTTTAGTAAAAGTACATACAAGCACAACGGATTTATGATGAAATAAAATCTATATTTGACTCATGGGTTTCGGTGCTGGTACCTGAAAATGATYTGAGGCACAAATTTTAACAGACCGTGCCTGACAGTGGGTATCAAAGTTTTACCACGCAGCACCTGAAACAACGAATACATCTTTCTGTTCATCCACACATCCGTCYGTATAGCAAGCATTAGTAGGCTTGGGGAGAAAACTGAGAAATGATTAATGTTTGAAGAGCTTGCAAAGACGTGCATGCTGCTAAGCACCTCTTGGAGTCCTGCAAGTCCAAATCAAATATCTACATATTTGAACACAGAGAGGAATAAAAAGGAAACAGTGTTTGAGAAGGAAGGACAAACCTTCCTGGCTGTCAAAGCCTTTCATGTTTCATTGTTTTTCTTAAAGTCTCCCTTTGCAAATTGTTTTCTGTATATGGACTCCTACTATAACCAAAAGAAAAAAAAATGTCTTTGGAAAGTTTGGAGGATAACTTCAATGAAAGAACAAATTTATCTCAGTTCTCTATAAGATGCAATGATAATAATAATTTTTTTTTCTGTAAGATGTAATAATAATAATAAGAGTTTTTTTTACTGAGAAAGATATTGTAACAAARAGTCAGTTGTGTTTTCTGCTGATGTGTGTGAAAGCAGTTAAAACTCTGGCAAGATGAGGCAGCCCCAGTGAGCTAATGTGAAGCCAAATGTTAATCCCAGGTAGCAGGACGTGTCTCTTTCCTTCATGTAGAAAAGAGATGCAGAGTAATAAGCACCCTGGAGAAAATATATCTATTAATGGAAACAGCATCCTCCTAAATGAAGCCCACCCAAGACATAGGCAACTAGAACCTGCATAGTTCCCCGTCAGCAGTGAAATTGCTTACTTTTTAAGACTGCCCATGTCTCTGGGTACTTCAGGCTTGTCGTCTCCATTGTTGTCAGGGAAGACATCAAATTTGGATACATCTGCATGCTCAGAAGAGCTCGTTTGGGGAAAATAGGCACCACTCTTGACAAAACATTACTCATAACATTTGATTAAACAGATAGCCACTCACTAGAGCAGCTGTTAGATCTTGACGCAAAAACAGCCAGGCTTGGTGTCGAGCAAATTTGAAAGCACATCCAAGGGGTCTCCRGCTTGCCAGGTATTCTGAAAAACACATTTTCCTCCTACCTCACCAACAAGGATATTAAATTTCTAGAAGTGGAAACTGGGCAGAAAAGAGAAAGCTTGGTGACTTGATGAGCCTGGTTTTGAGGGCACCTTGCCTACAGGAGGAATGCCCTGGGATGCAGCCCCTTGTTTTCTTGGTTGTCATTCCACACGGCCCTGCTCTCCAGTCAGAGCCAGAGCTCTGCTGTGTCCTACATGGTCATCATGTTTCCTCTTCTCCCCTTTCCTCTCAGCCTCCAGGATCTCACTTTCCAAACCACTCCATCCCCCAGTTTCAGCACAGGGAAGAAAGAGTAAATAWTGTCCTCACCTGAAGGCCCTACCGCCTGCTCTGGGCCTCCCAAAGGATAAGGAATAAGAGGATCGCTTCCAAAAAGTATTTAAGACATCAGTTCCTCCGGCTGCTTTGACTGTTTCCCCTCCATGAAAAGCTGAGATCAGACCCCAGGTCACCAGAATTTTCTCTTTGTTCTCTCAGTGGTCTAATTAGAGGCTGCACCTAATTGAAGTGGATTTGATAACCCTGTTTTCACACACAGCCTTGGGAACTTGGCGTTCAGTTTGGAGGAGCGGGTCACCTCTACGCTGGGTTGCATACGTTGCGCACAATGGAGCTCACAAAAGACAGACAAAAGCTGGACAAGAGAGTAGGATTAGATTGTAGGGTTTAAAAAGGACATTTTCTTTAGAGTAGTTTTACAGATCTGATTAGAAATATATTTTTTTCTGTTCCCAAAATGTATTTCTTTACACTTCAAACTCCATCAGATGTAGGACCCAACCGAGCTGTCTTCAAGAAGCACTCTTATTTTTGTTCTACTGTATATTTAAGATGATACCTCACTCGGTATGTGCATATATAGACTAAAGTTCTCTGCTTTTGACTGTTCACTTTAATGATCTGCAAGAAGAAAACGAAAGCTTATTCTTCCCGTGATGAGGCAGAACACCTACTGAAAAATCACTTGGGAAAATAATCTGATATAAAGTTTCTTTGATTTTGAAATGATTTTCTGTTTGCATTGATCTTGGCCTTAAGAAAATTTACTCTGCAAGAAAGTGGAAGTGAATATTTTTAGCTTCTTTAAGTATAAAGGAAAGAGATTTATCTATACCGGCTAGAAGGAACATGTGGATCTTGCTGGTTTGGAAAGTGACACCTTATGCAATCAAGTAGCAGGAAGGGAAGTTGACATAGCATATATGGGTTATAAGTTAAGAGCAGAAAGCAAGAAATGACAGCTTCTTATTCATTTCAGAGAAACACTAAAAGCCATGAGAAGATTTTCCTGAAGCTTCCCTTTCTCTAGCTTTATATCTGTCTGATTCCCCCTCTTATTTTTTTCGTATATAGACTTTGAGAAGTCTGCATGGGCATGTTTGCAAGCAGATTAGGCACTAGTTCTATTTTATATCTGATTTTTTTTTTGTTGCTTTTTTGCTTAATGATTAGAAAAAAAGTGTTCATCCCTGCAATGTGAAGGGCTGCAAAGGTAATTCCTTAGTGTCGYCCAGGGGAGGCTAAGTGTGGTTCTTTTGTTTTAGATAATTTGTTTCAGGCTGGTTATTGACTACATGGGGATTTGGGAGTCATCTCCACCGTTATATTTCTTGCTCTTAATTTGCTTTAAACCTCTGAGTCCAACTACCTTGTGCATCACTAAGAGAAATCCAGGCACCATAGGAAAAACCTGTTTCCTTCCTTCTGTCCATTCAAACTCTTTTAACAACCTGCGATAACACACTGGACTGACAAAACATTTGTATTATCAAAAACCRAGAGTATGAGGTGCAAGGACTGCTTCATGGAAATGCCGTTTCTACATATCCATATCAGCCGGATGGACCTCAGCTGATCTGAGGCGAGGACAAGTCATGAAAGAACYGTGGCCTTCTCAGCATGGTTGCCTGTAGGAGCAGCTCCCCACACGGAGCAGGTCTGGGTCAGGCTCAGCTCTGCGTCACAGCCTGCCCCCAGCAGTACCCACCAAAACAGAGGCACAGGTGTCGAAAGCAGGGGGCCTATATATAAGTCTTGTAGCTAAACCCTGACTGGGGCATCGCCAGCAGCTGGGAAACTGTCCCCAGTCCCTCATACCCGGAAGCAGTCTGGAGTTAGTCCCTCGTGTTGGTTAAACTAAATCCTCCAGTTTCTTTCAGAGACCCTGTGTCTGATTTGCTAAGCTGCATRCTTCCCTGAAACCTGCACAAACCCCTAGGAGACTTAAATGAACGCCTGTGCAGATTTCCAGAAGGCAGACAGAAAAGTAGGGAAAAGCACTCCCCAGAAAGCTCCCTCCCTTCCTCAGACTGCTGCTGTTTATACCCATGTACAACAGAGTGGGACTTACACTCAGCGGGGACTTCCAGCAGCACGAAAGAAACACTTTTCATCTGCAGGCTTGTGCAGATCTCCTTGCTGGAGGTGTCCCGTATCCGTGCTGAGCAACGGCAGGTCCCTTGGGAGCGCGTGCGCTGGTAGCAGGGCTCGTGACAACCCGTCTCCGCATAGCTCAGCRGTGGGAACCGGAGCACACGGCTCCTCCGGAGCAGCGATGTGATGGCCAGGAGCTGTTGGCCTGCTGCAGCTAGCGAGGCCCCCTGATGCCTGTGGTTTAGCATAGTGATGATTCCTTCGGCTTTTTGTCACAAGCCTGTTCCTTTTAGGAATTTACCAAATTGCTTGAAAGCCRGAATATTTCAGGGACCTACATGAATCTCTGCTCTAGATGGAGAAATAATTTACCAAATATTCTTAATGAGTGAAAAAGGATTATTTTTGGAAAGTGAAGTCGATACTTGTTCTTTTTTTTCAAAACCACACCTGTGTTTTCACTGAAAAAAAAATATATATATTCTAAACAGAACACTACCAGTACTATTTCTCCTCCTCCTAGGCTATTTAGCTTTCAAAGGAGGATTAACATGTCACCACTCTCTAGTGGATTCAGCTAAACATTAGCATAAACAGTTGCTTAGAAAATACTGAAATCATCTACAGCAGAAAATTTATCTTTCAGGAGAAGATCCCACTCCTTCACACAGTCTTTGCACATTTTCTGTGCTCCGAATTAGTTCAACAACTGTATTACTAGAAAATGCACTTTATGCAAGGAAAGCATTATTTGTAAATTTAGAGGAGGTGGAGTTAAAATTTATAAYGTCTGTGCAGCTATCTGTATGTATTGTATATTTTTATAGTTTTAGCACTTGCAAACCAAGTATTTGTATATTAAAAAAACACTCCTGTGAGCCACTCGAGATCTTCAGGAAATGTCCGGAGACAACTGCTCATTTGTATTAAGGCTTCCTTAAACCACTCTTTACACCTTTAAGGTCTGTAAAGGGACTTTAAAGTGTGTGTAAATGTCATTTAGTCCCAGATTAAGGAGCCTTTGCCCTCTATAAAGTGTAAAGTAGCATTAGTACAAATGGCTGTTAGGTTCACTGTCTTTAAAAGAAAGCAGCCGCATAAAGCTGCAAAATTATGTCCTTTATAGTACTGCAGTGGTTTGAATTTTCATTTTAGATAGTTATCTTAGTAATAGGAATAATCCTTTCATTTTTGTCAGGATCTCAATTGTATAGCRTGGGCCCTGGGCAGGTTGCTCTCCCGTTATTTATTTGTGAAAGCCAGGCCTGGCCCTCTGTTGCTCTCTGAAGAGTTATTTTCCAGCCTGAAGTGCACGTTTTGGAGCCCGCTGATGTACAAATTGACAGGCTTCAGGGTGCAGGCATCTTTGGCTGAGTCACTTGTAAACTGCTGCAAGCAGATGACAGTTTACCAGCATGCAAAGCCGTTAGGAATGCACAGCTGACTGACTGGGAATGTATTGGAATGACATATTTGATCTCATTTGCTGTTTATTTTATATGCTCAAGTTTATCAATCAAAGCCTACGAGCTGGGAACAAAACAGTTACTCKAAATCCGACGCAGCCCTCTGTCCTAGCTAGTGTGTATAAAGTGTAGATACTATTTTGTGTAATCCAGATTATAAAGGCTGGACTGCAGCATAGTAAAACACGTCAGAAAGCAAACACAACTATAGCAGCATGTGCATAACTACACAAATATCAGGATAGAATCGGCACGGCATGGATCAGCTTTGTMCAAAAATACCTGCAATTTACCCTGTTCATCAACCTATTTACTTTACACATATCCTATGTAATATGGACAATAAAAATGTGTATATATATATACCTATACATTTAAAAATTACCTATACATAAAGTTACATACAGATGTCTATAAATATTTTGCATACATATTTTATGCATCAATCATATATATTTACAATGCTCTATTTGTGTATTTTGCACAGGGAAAACACTTCCAGCTACCTACGTATGTAATATGTGTGCTTGTTATCCAAGAGTAAAGTTTACAAATACATGTGTGCAAATATAATGTGGTATGTCATTTTCATGCAGCAGATCTAATGCTTTCCTCTCATGTTAGCTTTAAACAACTATAACTTTCTTTAAAAGAAATGTATTACTACAGATTTACTCCAGATCTGCAAATTCAGTATCTAATAGGCTTCATTCTTGAGATAACAGGTTTGGGAAAAGCAAGTCTTGTCCACTGTCTTTCTTCCTTTATTTGGTATTTTTTATTGCCTCACAATACCCTGTGGAATGTAGCCACAAAATAATCTCTGTAACTTGGAACTAAGTGATGGAATATCCATGATCTTGTTAGAAGTCACAGCTTTTTTTGGCTTAATCTAAATCTCAGTGATGCCAAAGGATGGACTCCTGTAGAGGTGTAATAGAATAGGGACTGGGTCTGAAGAGCAATTTCAATATTATTTTAAAAGAAAGTGGGAAAATCTACCGATCTCTAATAAAAACTGTTTTGTTTATACTCTATGTGACTTTTGTTCGCATTTGTCATAAATCATTGCAGTTCTCATTCACTCTCTTTCCAGGCTGTCTTCTAGAGCCTGCAGTTAATAAACTATCCAGGAAGAAAATTATTTTTTCATGCTGAATTTAATCTAATCTTCATATGAATTTTCCAAAGAAAATTTAAATTCTTTTAAAACCTTGTTTCATGCAACCTTCATTTTATTCAGTATGAAAATAATTTCCATTTACTTACCATAAACAGTTATTCTCAACTGTTGAAGGATTAGAAGTGGCAAGAAAATCTGTTGTTTAGTTCTATTTATGCAAAAATAAAGAATTTTTTTTTACAAATGGTTTTGTCAGAAATGTGAATGCACTTCCTTAGCATTTTCCTTCTGTTTTGACAGCTCATTGAAAACTCTCACAACTTTTTCTATATGGTAATATTGCCCATTAATTAATACCTTTTCTCTGCTCGCAGTTTTGATAAGTTTGCAAGAGTTGCTAACACAACAGCTATAGCCACAATTGTTCATGTTTTGTCTGCATGTGCACTGGCCTTATATCTTAACCCCGTCTAAAAGGGAAATGAATGAAAAATCCTGGGAAGAATGTGAATTTAATTAAAGTTTTGTCATGAAAAGACACATTTCTGGTTTATATTTCACGACTATTTCTTCTGTTTGTTAGCAAGCGGTGCTGAAATATTGCTTTTCTTGCATGAGTCAGTTGAGAACTTGGCTGCTTGGAGTTTTTAAGTCTCAAGCCAGCTGTATTCATAGAAAGACTTGGTAGTTCTTAGGCTGCTGTTGTGATAGATCAATATTGTCTCATTGGTGTCCGTTCCAGATCAGAATCCAATTCATGCCTCTTGTTTCACACTTACAGAATACATTTTCCAGGAGAGGGATTGCTTTTAGCCTGCCTTAAAGGAGTTTAATTGTTCATGATTTCATCACCCACACCAATACACATCCAGTTAACATTTTATTTCTAACATGTTCTTGCTAGGTTATTTGTGGCAAGGATTCTTCCCCTTTATTTCTTAGCTACATTTCTTCAGAAAATGAGAACAAACTTGTAGATAAACTGCAAATAAAAACTGAGGGGGAGCTTTTAACAACGTAAATACAGGACATAACTGATSTTAAGGAAGAACTCTAAAATTTGTAACTATCATATTGGACTTCATAAATAATGATTCAAAACTGTCTTTGTTTGAAGGCAATAGAAGAACTCAGTGCATGTCAACACATACATGCATGTATATTTGTATTTTTGCTTCTTGACTATAGCTSCATTCTATTTTTTACTTGCAAATCGGTAAATGAAATTAATAGCAAAAGCAGTGTGGTGTTTATCCACTAATTCAAGACACAGTCAAAGCTGGCAAGGTGAAATGCCCAAATTTACCCTTCCTTCTCCAAAAAAGGTGTATGTTGGGAAGAGCTATTTAATAGCACCGATGTATTGTTTAGGAGAGAAATTTATTTTCCAGATGTAATATGTCAATGTAAGTAGCACACAGATCCCCAAACACAGTTGTCAACTGTATGCAGAGATCAGCTCATCACAGACCCTGAAGTGTTCACCTGTATCTAGTCACCCATCAGAGGGAAAGCAGAAGGAATAACAGGACCAAATCAAACACATATTTGAAAACGTTGCTGTTAAATACAACCGATCTCTTGAGTTCTTCCAAGAAAATCTTAGACTTAGGCAGTCTAAAYGGTAGGCTTTGAAACTGGCGTAAATTATTTTTTAAAATAAATCTATTCCTTGCTTCAATAGACTTGGTGTGATTACAAGCAAGTCCCTAGACTTTGCCTACGTGGTGAAACTGCATGATATCTCTAGTGCYTGGGAATTGCTTGGAAAGAAACATCATTGTGGAGAATATTTTTTTTAAGTATCTTGTTCCAGAATAATTAATTTGGTTTGTGAATGGAACAATTACTCTAAGGTAAAATTTAATCCCAATACATAATTTCCCCGTTGTGGCTATTAAGTTATTTATTCTACAAAAGAATTCTACTCAGCATCTAAAACTAACGATAAATACACTTGAAGACTTGGAGGTTTTGAAGTGACAGGAATGTCACTATCTAAAATTAAGAAAGAGAACTAAACAGATCATTAGTGTTGTCACTTCTGCTTCTTCATCTAGACCATGTAATAGGAGTTAGGCCAGTATTTGCCATCCAGTGGTGCATCAAAATGGTTGGAGAAAGGGCAGAAAGAATAGAGGCAAACTCTAGGTGTCCCTGCTTGAACAGGGTGGGTTGGACTAGGTAACCTTCAGAGGTCCYTACCAACCTCATCCATTCTGTGATTTGGTGAGATAGGGACATGTCCAGGTCGGTGGAAGGGAAAAAGTCCTGTGGATTTCACTGGGCGGGGGGGTTAGATTCTATAACATCATATCTTCAGGTACAGAAATGTGAATTTCTAAGGTACAGAAGCAAGAACCTCCATCAGCTTATGAAGTGGAAATCCAAATGTCACATTTATTTCTAGGAAGTATTGTAACAAAATATCCRTGGCTTCTTGAACCGAAACCCAGAAAAGACACAAACCAGAAAATGTTTTACACATATTTTGAAAAAAAACAAAGAAAGAAACAAACAGAAAAGGCAAAGAGAAAGACTAACAAAAGCAAAGGAGTGTCATGCCAGAGACACTGCTGCCAAAGCTGAGCTTTTTTCTGATAGAATTTAACTCTGTGCCAATAGACTGCTTCCATTTATAGTAATGTATGAGTTGCTGTACAGGTTGAGCTCCTTTTTAAGCTGCAGTCAGACATCTGAAGAGTTTTTACACTTACAGTTTGTCCTAATTTTTCAGGGAAAACTGCCGCTTGGTTTGCGATCAGATTTGCAATCAAAGATCTGACACTTGCCATTCCCATTGGGAAACTGTAGGTGCTGCTGAAGCTGCATAGTTGCATAAGAGAGGCAGGTGACCTAATCACACCCTAAATGTATTGGTTAATACTTTTAACACCCTCTCAAGCAATCTGTTTTCCTGCTCGTATGTGATACTTGAGAATGCATTTGGATTCGCTGCATTCCTCGTGACTTTAATCTTTAACATAATTTTCCCAGAAATCCAACACCAACCTGAATGGATTTTAGCTTGCTTGCGAATCATGTCGTGAGAGAAGCCCTGTGAGGTCTGCAAGAGCTTGACATTTTATTTTAATTGAAAGAAGAAAAAAAAATCAAGATCTATTAAAAGCCAATTGTATGCCAGGGACTTCTGAGTACATGGAAGTGAGTGTCTTTATTATGTTTTAAAGGAAAGTTGGTTAAGGAAACAATACACTCTAGACAATACTTGGAGTTTAGTCGCCTAGTTTATCACTTTTGTTATCCCAGTGACCAATTCTCCAAGCACAATCTGTTTCCAGTCTTTTTGTCATCAGAGTGAAAAGATCAGTGGCCTTTGACATGGCGTGAGCTGCCAAGTGAATCAGGGGAAGCGGCACCACCAGGAAGACAAAGATCAGAGTTGAGCTTAAAACAAGTTCAGAGCTGCCGAGGCCTCCAAGCACAAGGACTTGTTCAAAGGTCCCAGAGAGTTCAGGCGTTGCTTAACACTTTGTTTTCTTTTGAAGTTCTGGACCCCACCACCTTTCAAAACTATGCTGAAATGTTCACGCTCCGGCATTTCTCCTTATGATATCCCAATGTCACTCACATTAAGCTTCTTCAGAATGGCCTAAAAATAGACTTGTCAATCATAACAGTAAGAAAATAGAAAACTTTCAACAGTCTGACATAGCTGAATGGAAAGATTTACATTTCCTATCTGGGGAGAAAACACAGAATGAAGTCTGATAAAAATATGGCGTTTTTGAGACAGATCAAATGAAAGAATGACTATAATTATCTCAGTACTGATGTTGCCTGTCTCATCAAAACAGCCTTAAATCACGCCTTCCCAAAGCATAATTTTCTATGGTATAAGTTATTTGTAACTTAGACAAGAATTATGTTGCTCCATAAAGCAAAAATGGATTTGCTTTTCCTCATCTTTCTCCTTTTTGCATGCAAAGTCAAACCAAATCAGATGGTAAACTTTAATTTACCAGTAAAAAGGTTAACAAATGAGAAGTTACTACTACTACTACAAAGAATATGCGTGATATACTAAATAGAAGACCCAGACTTTTCAAAGTATACCTGTGTTAGGAAAGCTTGTTAGCTTTTAGATGTTAGAGCCTCTTTCAGTATGTAGGTTCTCCTGGCAAAGTTTGAGGATTTCTAGTTAAGCCGTTGGGTGGCTGAGTTAMCTCACAGCCCTCCTCTCTGAGCAGCACTGACCAAGCAAACTCGTGTGATGGGCAAATGATCAACCCTCATGGATTCCCCAACACCCTGGCAGGTCGGTCTGCTATTTCTGCTACTCATGGGTCTTGCCTACAGACTTCAGATGCAGCTACCACCAGCAGTGTCCTCCAAAATGACTACAAATAGAGAAGGCAAAGTCAGCCTTGCCTAAAGAGACCCAAGCTTCATGATAATTAGTGTGACCAACAGGAAGGAGTGTCGGTGGTTGAGGAGAAATGCTAAAATCTTCAACCAATTTTAAGATAGTCTTAGCTGCCCTGATGAATAAGGATGTCTTTGCCTTCACCAAGCTATCCTTCTCTTTCAAAGCACAAACAGACTTGTTAAAGATCCATCTAAATGACTGGTTACCCTTTTGAAGCTGAACACTTTCTGCCTGCCAGGAGTTTTCAGTGTGCTGGGACAAGTAGAGCAGCAGAAGGAAGAAAATATGCCATATTTTTTCCCAGAAAAAACTGTGTTTATTTACATAGGTTTAGCTTGTGGGAGAAACACCTCCCTGACTGTGTGTGAGATGGTTTGTTGGTTTGGTCTTCCRGGCTGGTGGAGCAATTCTGGCTTAAAATGATGGAGATCACAAAATTCCCCATTAGGGAGAACATGTTGCTTGCAGTACACACATCCATTTATCCATCATGGGTTAAAAAAATAGAAAAAAAAATCATTAAACACTAGTACTGGTCAGTACTTACTATTMATAGTTTCTACATGGGCCATTGCACTAGAGTACATACCATAGAAGAACATATAAAAATCCACATCTTCAGCATTCCACCCTGTTTCACATGCTGCACGTTTAAACATGCCTCTCTGGGAGAAAATACAGCCAAGCACAATTCACTGCCGTTTATCCAAAGATATTAACTGATTGAAATCAAGACGAGGGACTGCAGTCACTCAGTGACTGATCCAAGTCCAAAATACATCTAATTTCATTTGGAATTGGAGTGGGATGTCTTTTCTATTGGAGTTTCTGTATTTTTAATACTACCCTTTTTTCCCCCCCCAAATTAAAGAGGGCCTTACCATAGATGTCTTCTGGCACTTTGGAGCTCACAGGAGAACAACTAATTGAGGACAGATCTATTATTTTCATCCAATGAGCTTCCTGTCTGCTCTGTAGTATTACTAGCAAGCTATCCAGGGGAGCCTAGCGAGATACCCGTCAGACCTTATCCATACTTCTTTTTTTCTTGGAAAATGGATTAGAAAATACCTGCTTTCACTACCCTTTCTTCTTTTTTAACACCTGAATTTTAAGGTAATACAAATGTATGTCTATATAGAGTATCTGAGAAGTACATCACTGACAATGTATATTGCAAGAAGGACTTGAACAAAGGATGGCTGTCATGTACCTAAGTAGAGAACAATTATAAATCTGAAAGAAATTATTGAAGAAGTGTGATTCAAATATCAAAGAAGTAAACTTTTGTCTTTTCATGGAGCTTCTTGTGGAAACATCACAGTAAGCAGTGCAGGATTTGGGGATTTTTCCTTAAGCTGTCTAAAACGTGTCAAATATTGAGGAAAAAAAATGAGACAGGTGGCTATGAGATGCTTGCATGCATGCTGTTTGCAACTTCCATCATGCCAGGATTAGAGTGGGTTATAAGTATAAATTTAATATACACATAAATATAATTAAAACAAGCTCCATTTTTTTCTTCTTTTAACCTTGATTTTTCCTTCAATAGAAAGCAATGTTAAAAGGTCCTTCTGCTCACTACAGCACAGCAGAACTGGCACTATTTCCCTTAAAACCTCTAATTTAAGTAATTGACAATGTCTTATGAATGCTTCCAYGTCTCTAGCAGATTCTTTGAGGCGAATTTTGTTATTTATTTGGTTACAGGGACGTATATATGYAGGATGTGTGTGGATTCTGTCATGCTAGAGTTTGGAAACTTTCCCTGGAAGGTTTCTTACCATTTTAACAGCAGAGGGTCACACTGATCCTTCCTGCTAACTCTTAGTACATACTTTATGTGCAACTTGTGCAAAATTTACAGAATGTTTATCACCTGTGCAAAATGTCTGCTATTATACAAACAGGCTAATGACAGTAATTAAAAGGATAATTATGTAACTACATACTGCTTAAAAGCACGATTTAAATCATGACCATGTGTCTGATTTGCATGTCATCTAAATGAATCACAAAACCACTAGAAGTGTTTTGTGGTGACATAGTGAATACACAGGGTAGCATAACGCCTTCCTGGCGCTTGTGGCRTGATATTCGTTTCAGTTCTCATAGAATATGTTTACATGATTATTATGGCAATGCAGTCTCTCTTATTATGTGCAGTTAGGCTCAAACTTTTCTGTAAAAATTGTACCATTCTACTCAGCACTCTCTCTTTTATCTGCAGATTTTAATCTGAAAACATTTTAATCTATTTAATCCCATTAATCCTGAATGACTAACAGAGAGAGAGAGTGAGCTAGATTTYTGCTCTAGATCAGTTGCCATCATTTGCATTTATATCTGTGGGGGTATCCTGTCTCCGTGGTCAAAGACTGACCTCTCTGCCTACATTTTAKTTTTTGAAGTGTCTACCAGTTGCAAAACTAATTTCTGTCCTGTGAATAAACACCTCCTTCAAGTACCAGGAAGCCACTGAACAGAAAATCCTGTCAGTCATTTTCAGCTAACTTGCTCAGATGATTTAAAAGCAAGAGTTCAGGGTCCCCAAACTGGATGCCTATTTCATGGCATAATCCATCTCGAATATTAGCAAGGAAGGTGAAATAGGGCATTTAAATTATACCCGTAGTCCTTTCTAATTCTTTTCAAATATCTCATATTACTTGAAAGGTGCAAAGCCAAAAGATGAAAAGAGGGAAGAAACAAACTGTTCTGGTAGCTTTAAAATTCTTATCTGATGAAAACTGTATTTCTGCTTAGTGATGCTGTGTACAGTATTTGATGCTGTATTGACCAGAGGTTGAAATTTTCTTTGAGGAACTACTTTGTTTGGCAATCATGAAATCAAAAATTGGTTCCCTTTAGTCTGAGCAAACAGAGTAGCGCATCAACCAGTAATCAAGACCTGGAAACTTAAAATTATTTYCCAGTGCTAAAAATAAATGATACAGCCTCTTCAGGTTGTTAAAAGACAACACTTGCTACAACTAGGTATCTCTGATAAACAGCCTGGGAAAACTTAAGCCCTGGAGTCCGGGCTGAACTATGCAGTCTTTTTGATTCCTATCAATCTTTTTGAACTATAAATARCTATTTCTTATGAATGCCTGTAAGACTCTAAAATGACAGAGTATCTGCAAGTAAGGACTACAAAATAATGTTTGCAAAATCGAACTGAGGCTGAACCCGGAAATTGCTGATCAGTTAGATCAACTTTGACCAAAGTTACACAAAATTTACCTCGAAGAAAGAAAGCTAATCTGGCAATCAGAGAATTAAGGACTAGAATTAGACACTAAAGATACAACCACTCACAGTCAGAATGCTTTTATGAAAAGTGGATGCCATAAAATTTTAGATTTTTCATGATCATATATATGATCATTAAATAGTGTTGATATTGAATAGGATATAATATGCAYGAATTTATCCAAAGCTTTGTATTGGACAGTATATATATATGCATATTTTTAATAGACATTAACTGAAACTAAAGGAAACTAACACTGTTTGGTTTTAAAATGGACTCATCTTCTGTGTTTTGAGATCAATCAGCGGGAAGACATCAAAGATGGGGCATTTCTAATGAGCTCCCCCATGGACTAGTGCTTGTTCCAAAACCGTGCAGCACTTTTCCTAACGGCAGCGCCACAGGTGCTGCAGAGTCCACAGCTACACGGATGTGTTACTGAACAGCTCCGGCATGAACAGTGTGGTTGGAAGGCCACAATTAGGAGAATGTGTTTCAATGAAATCCAAGGTAACAGGAGAAAAGTTCTACAAACACCTTGTAAGGACACTGAGACCAACGTTAAGGTTTCCCAAGGAAATAAACTACCCATGAATTTTTCGTGCCCTGGCGGGGGGGGCATTGCAGTCTGCTGTGATCAGAGGGATGTGAAAACCCAAAGGGAGCCGAGGAGAGCGGCAGGGCAGAGGATGGCGGCGCTGGCAAGAGGGCCGGGAGCAGAGCCCCCGCGGCAGCCGCGAGGCTGCTCGCGGCACTGTCGCCTCCAGCCCRTGGAGGCAGGCCATGGCACGGCTGGACGCGCCTCGCCGACGCACCGGCGCCGCTTTGGCCAGGCGGACGGGCCCTSGCCAACGGCGGCGCGGGATCCCTAGCGGCAAACGCGGCAGTGTTGGGAGCCATGGCTGTGGCGTGGGCCCCGCTGCGRCCTGGAACCGAGGCCATCGCTGGCCCAGGCCGCTCCTGGGGGGTCATTCCTCATGTCTGAGGAGGCGTCTTGACCCAGGCCGCGCTGGCGAGACCCTGAGCAGCGTCGCAGCAGCCCACAGCGCGGCTGGTGCCTGCAAGCAGCGGACAGGGCCCAGCCTACAGCTATGGGGCAGAGCGGGCCTGGAGAAAACCACCATGCTGTCAAATGCTATTAATGTGGCATACGCCTCATGCCATTTGTTATTTTCCATGTTTCTGCTGTCGAAGGAATTGCAATCATTAGCTGAAAATAAATAAATCAGTAAAGAGCCTCCCGGCTGGGGCATGAGCCAAGGCACAGAGGTGCTTACAGCTCAGCAGGCCCAGGCCCAGYGCAGCTGGACCCACGCGGGCACCACGGCTTGTGGGGACACGAGTGGATAGTGACGAGAGATCTCTTCCCAGTGATCCTGGAGCCGGGTATGCTCCCCAAGGGCCAGGGAGAGCAGCCGCCTCCAAAGGGAACCACGATCTAGAAGGGCCCTCCCGCGTCCAGGGAAACGTCGCTTGCACTGGGTGCGTAACTTAGAGATGGCCTAAGCTTGGGAGCTGAATCCTGGTCGAAGTGTAAATAAGGTGGATTTTCATTTCAAGCTGTTTAAGCCAATCTAATTAATAACTGGGATGCGGAGCTGGCTATACCTTTCATTTATAATTTGGGCTTTCTTAGTTTGTTTTACCATTTTTTTTAGACGAACAATCTCATGCTCATGCCAATATACRGTGTCTGTACATTAGTGGTCTCCCCCCAAATAGAATTTTTTTTCTCGTGTTTCTAAAGACCCCTTAGCACTTGCAAATTAAGGAAGAACACCTGTAAAAGTAGGTTAAGTTCCTCAATCCTGGGGGTGGATATGACATTAGCTGGGTGCTCAGGACAATTATTGTATTTATTTTAAAGGAAGCCCCTAGACAGCACTGACTTCCTACTGCTAATGATGTCTGGCAGAAAGGTTACATACTAATATGGAAAATGACAGTGTGGAATACATTTATCTTCACAGTTCATTCATGATGCTTCAGGGCATCATAACTGCTTCAGGCTTTATCGCCTGTGAGTTAGGGACCCCACATTCACCAAGAAGCAGTTAGTGAATATTGTATCACAGCACGTTCCCTCCTCTGCACTGCACACACAGCCCTAATGTTGAATTAGCACGAAACGCAGAAGTGAAATGAGTGTATTGAAATATATGAGACGCAAAGATAAATGCGTATAGGCACAATCCCGCATGCAGATAGCTACATACAAGGCAGAGTGCCAGAAGCCTCCACAATTCACTCAGAAAACATTCTGGAAAACATCTATTTTATACTTTACAAGATGATATTACAGAGGCAAGTAGCAATGAAAGCCATGTCAGGAGCAGGCATACAATACACTCTGAGGGTTTCAAAAGAGCCCCATGCTCCATAGCATCAAAAAGCTGCAACAAGGATCAAGAAGAATTAAAACTGATGATGTGACAGAAGTAATCCACCTTGCAGCATAAGGTCATTACACCCACCTTCTCTATTGAAGTCATCTCAGTTCTGAGGCCTGAGCTAAAGCTCTCTGGCCTGAAAATGCTTCTAATTAGTGCATTAGCATGAAGATGAATGAGAACTGCGTTTACCCCTCCATAACCATTTCCAGGGCCTTTGCAGACAGGCTGTAGGTTCAGAAGTTCCTTGTCATAAATGCKCTGTCTGGCAAGCTTAAAAGAATTGGCACTCACAAAACTTGCTTGGCAAAGAGAGAGAGTCCGATTCTGATTTTGGGCTGATATAATGCAATTATGTTCATGTAAAATCAATGAGAGGCTAGAATCAGATATAACTGCTGTTAATTAACCAGATATACATAATACATCCAAGCATGCACACCTCTAACTTACATTGGTTTAAGAAAAGCAGTCTAAAGACTGAAAAAGACCAATTAAATTACTAATCTAGATTCTAAGTAAAAGTTTTTAGATTTTATGTCGTTGGGGTAAAAAGGCAATGCTAGCCTATGAAAATTCACTTCACAGAACCTGACAGTAAGAAACATTTGCAGAACCTGCCAGCCTATGTGTGGCATGTACCGAGACGTGCACTCAGGTGACAGAGTGCACCGTGAAACTCTCRTGCCCTTTGCAAGGCACCCACTGCAGGAGTTCTGAATTTAAGCAGAAGCACACAGGAAATTTTCCACACTTCCAATCTCACATGGCCTGAGTCCTAATAAACTGCAAAGGAAATTTATTCCTTGACTGCACCTCCATGAACTAGTAGAAAGCCTCTCGTGCTTATTCCTCCGCTCCCTCAGGCCCACAAAAAGGAAACATCTACGTGCATGTTTTCTGCTTTGCTCTGGTATTCCTTGAAGGCGTGTGCTATATTGTCTTAGTTTGCTGAATGGGAACTCAGGTCAAAATATCCTGCATGACATGTTTACTATGCCAAATGTAAAATGCAGGTCTAGGATGCACTCCAGGGTAGAAAGCAGAGGTGCTTGTACCACACTGTGTGTGGCTGGTTTCGGTGAACCTCTGGTCTTGAGCTGGATAAGCTCTTGATAATTGGAGGAGAATAAATGACAGAAATTATATTGCAAAGAAAATATTTACATTTTAAAGTGCTGTTTTCTTGGGGAGAGAAAATGCCAAAGTTTTGTTTCAGAAATTCTACTATCTCTAGAATTGTACTTTCTCATAGTCCTGGTGATTTTTGTCTTTTTACTGGATAGCTGCAAGGTCTTCATGATCCAGAGCTCTTGAACATCTTTAGATTTATCTGGTATCTGAGGACTACTGGATGTTCTGACTCTAGCTGGACTCCCAAAGGGCCTAAAAACATTTTTTTGAATCAGGCTTCTCCAAGAGACAGCTGGTACAGGACTCCTTAATGTACGGCAGACCTTGAAAGTCCTCCTTGCAGAACAGACATTTAGCTTCTGAAATCTCCAGCTCAGTAAGCCTCCAGGATCCCAAATGACAAAAAATAGTAAGAGCTGTACCTGACAGAGTCCAATATTTTTTAACTGTGCCCCAGAAGCCTTAAAAGCCTGAGCTTCTAAGGAGTCAGGTAGGCAAGAGAGAACAAAACCAGCCTGGTTTCGGTGGGACCTATGCCTTGAGGGTCCAAATTTTCATGCAAACAGATGCATTTGCAAACTTTCAGTTCTGACGATCAGCATTTCCAACAAAATACTGGTTTATATTAGAAGTCCGGATAGGCTTTACTGATGACTGTTCCTCATCAGCTGAGCTATTTGATGGCTGCAGGAATGCGCACAAGCGAGAAATCAAAACACAGCTGGTCAGCATCAAAAACAGTATGGCGGAAATTTTCAAGTTGTGAGTTTCTTGTAAATCTAAAGCAGATTTGTTTTCAAAATTTCATGCACATTTCTTCTTTGGTAATGCTTCTTTTTTAAAACACTTAAGTTCTTTTTTTTTTTTTTTATTCTCTAAAGAAGGCTAAGAAAAGCCCTTCAAATGACAGATCTGTCCATTCAGTCCACCCAAATGGGAAATCTCACAGACATTTGGTTCCCTCTTCCCTTTTTATTCATGAAACAGCTTATTTACGTGAAATCCTATCTGCCCTCGATGAAGTAACCATCAGTGATTAAGATGCCATGACATATCCCCTAGTCTCTTTTCCCGATATATCTTAGTTGAAATTAATACATTTGTACCTTTGCAAAGTGGAGTAAATCCGTACAAAACCAGGCTCAAACAAAGAACAAAATTTCCTTGCAAAATGCAAGTCACCCACCCCTAGGGATTGAAAATGGGAAAGGCAGACCAAAGAATGTGCTCAAGAATTGAAGGTTGCCAAGCCAGGCCCAGAAGATCACTGATGCACTGATGCAGATCACCGCATCAACTTTGGGCAGATCAGTTCTCGTTCTTTTCTTAATGACAAATATCAACAAAACAGTGCATTTTTTGTAATAAAAAAATTGTAACATATATCAAAGCTATTCACATCCAATCAACCACCCCTGATTACCTGTTTCCCTGCTGCTGCTTTGTCTGAAGTTAGTTTTCTTGCAGGAAAATCAGGGCTGCTAGCTGAGGTAGACATCCTGGTGATCCTGAACGTAATTAAGGCTGCAAAAAAGCTGTAATCTCCTTCTGGGCAGTTCACCAAAATACAGAAATAGTAAAAAATTGGTGGTTCGGAGGATGAGGCTGTAAGTAGAGGGAGAGGAATGCAGGGCGGGCGACTGCAGGGATCTGCCAGTTACTGAGTCTGGTTCCCTGCACGTCTTTTGCTCTGCTTTCAGGTGCTATCACAACATGAGGATATTTTAACAAAAGTTGCTTTCCTTGTAACTCGTACAAGGAGATTGGTCCAGAGTTTCATTCCTCAAATGCCTCACAGCCTTCAGCTGATTTTCAGTTTGTCATTAGTATTTTTTTAATCGTTTATCTCTGTGCAAAGGCTGTCCTTTTTGCATAAACAGCTGTTTTCCTGCCTTGGTGTTTGCTTCTGTCGCATACTCAGAAGCAATGATACCCCTTTCAGTTATTGTTTTTCTGGGTTAAATAAGCCAGTTTTATTGCCTTCTTAAAACACAAGCTGATTTTTCTCCTCTTTTTCTCTGCAGCCTGCAGACTTTGCCTCGTTTGGCTTGCCCTTCCCACAGGAGTGTCCTGAGTGCTATGGAGCTGTGGCCCTGGGCTGCAGGTAAGAGGAATAACCTCAGGTGGAAATACCTCTCCTCTGCTTTTGCACTGACTGCAACATCGGTGGCTTCTAGTCACTGAAGGACTAATATGCTCAGCTTTTACTGGGTACCACCTTTTAGAAAGGAAAAAAATATATTTTTGTTAGTCCCTAAGTTAAAAACTACACTCTGTGTGTTAAGGAGTTGCATCCAATCCTTATTGCTCTAACCCTTAAGGTTCATTTTCTCCCTTTGTCATACTCCCAGCTTCCTGTCTGGCTTGTGACTCCTAATTTTGAGAGTTCACTAATTTTCATTAGTACAGTACCACTTTTTATGCCACAGCAACCAATGAATAAGTCACGATTGAGTAAGACTGAACACTAGTCACTAAAGGACTTCTTTGTATTCGCCCTCCAGCTTGGTGCTTCCCCTTTCAGCATAAAACAGTGTCATCTTTTCTTTTAGCTCCATATTCATCTCACAATTTTGCAACTGATTCTCATTTTGCCAGTTTAACTGAGAATTGCCATTAGAGCAGCATATCAGATGTTTTACTGAAATCAGATAGATTTTATATACCTGTATCTGTAGCTGTATATTGGATGTCTCTTAAGTAAAAATCTAACCAGTGCTATTAAGACGGTAAACTGGATTGACAAACAAAAAWCCTCTAGGAAAGCTACATTACATTTCTATTTACTAGCACTTTCTGATTTTTTATTTCTTTCAGAATTTATTCTAATGTTCCCTATTATCCCACTTAGTTCGGAACTCAAATCATTTCGGACTTCCACTTTTCCCCCACAATAAATTTTCTAAATAAATAAAAATATGCTGCATGAGCCTGAACATCTGCCAAAAAAAAAAAAGAAAACCTCCAAAACAAATACGGAAGACACAAGAAAGACAAAAGAAGTGATTATGCCTAAGAACATTAACCGAGGAACTAAAATTAGTGCGCCTTTCTAGTTGAGAATAGCAAATGGGTAAAAAGTTGATTGATTGATAGTTTTCTGAGAAGTCTTGGATGATATATAGAAGAATAAGGGAATCAGCACTAAAAGCTATAGTGAATCAGTTGAGCTTATACAATAGCTACTCTCTCAAGATGGAAAAAGGACATTGGATCTAATCRAGCTGATATGAGATCAAATATTTATTTTACTTTACTTTTAGTTGGAAGTTTATGAAAAATAAGAAAATGTGAAAAAGAACGGATTGAATAAATATGTTTAAATAAGTAAAAGACATTAAAATAATTTTCCTCAAATCACTACTAAATCACTAAATAAATATGTCTCAATATATGTTGGTTTAGAAACGTACTAAAAAGACTGAATAATTGAAAATGTGGAAACCTTATAATCATTAATGAATGTATTAGAAGGCAAAATAATGTGAACGGAGATATTGTGAGCACAGCTGTTAAAAGCTGGGCAGAAAAAATAAGCTACCAAGTCAGACACAAACCCTGAAGGAAAATAAAAACGACAAAAGCAGGTTCAGTTGGCAGTTTAGGATCACCAGAGTTAAACGAAGAACTGATGAATCCTTGGACTGCAAAGGAGAGAGGGGTGGGCAAGCTCCTGTCTCACACCAACTAACGCAGAGCAAGAGGGAAATACATAGACAGCTTTGAGATCTCTGTGTGCTTGCTACGATTAAAAAGTTTAAGAATATCCATTCTTCAAACAGGGCAACAGCTGCTCTCTGAAACTCATATAATAGCTAAGTTCATATCTAAGATATAGTGCGAAAGAGAGTACAGCCTCATGAAGCAGCAGTCTCGAAATTCAAAATATCCATTTAGCTTTGAGTAAGCGTATTCAATAAACAAAATGTCTTCATCATTCTCACGTTCTCTTTGGGTGAGATCCTGGCAAATATTCAGTGATAGTTTTGTGACAACTTGAACCAGAAGATATATTTGAAATCATAACACTTTCTGTGCTGTAAAGGCATAGGGTGAGGTTGCACACACCATTACTGAGAGCTTGAYGGAAAGTAAATTTTTTTACATTAAGAAAATAATTAAGAAATTAAGAAAACAAGAATCATAAGAACCAAGCTGAAAGAATAGCTGAGTAATATAATATATAAATGATATTTTAAAAAATGCTTTAAAATAAAATTTTAGTCTAAAAACCAACTTAAGGGGCAGAGACTGAATCAGTAAATGCYAGAGAAATTACAGCTGATACCAAGAGATGTCTTTGCACTTTTTTCTGTCGTTCCTCTCAAAATTGTTCTTTAAGCAGTTGACATTTCTCCTCAAAAGTATTACTCGTGTCTCCAGACAGATGGTATGATTCCAACTGCTATTAATATTATTAATAAAGACTGCGGGTTCCTTTCCCCGAGGAATTCTAATTGACAAAAATTATTAGTCCGATCGTCTAACAGAGGTTTCTTCAACTGAAATATGTCTGCTCCTTTGAAATACATCTGCTCCTTAGGAATACCTCTAAGCACCATAGTAACCAAAATGCATTTTTTACTTTCCAAATAAAATATTAGCTCCATAGCCAATCTCTAAAAGGTGCCATTTCAGTGTTATGTGCCGTTTTACTTTATCCACAAACTAGCACAAGTTCTAAAAGCATAACTCAAAAGGTGACGCTAGTAGCACATAGTAGCAATACATAGATTAAATAGAGAGAAAATTCTGTGAGGCAGTGATTCCCTGATGGTTTTTTTTTTCCAGCTATCCAACTCTTGCAATTTCTTCACACTTTCCACAATCTGTAGTGTTTTGCTTAAACTAAGAACTACCTGTATCAGGAAAGGGCAGCTTTCTTTAAAAAGTGTGTTTTTAGGCTTCATGGCTACAGAGAATTGCTTGGTAACCTAGTGYGCCTGAAAGTCAGAGAGTAGATAAATAGGAGAATACAAGCACTAATATATAAATTGCTCTATTTTAACCAGTCACATTAGTATATGAGCAGGATTAATGAATGAGGTGACCTGGACACCAACCAGCATTAAAAAGTACTTTTGATTTTTTTATTTAGTGGATTTATGACTGGAATTAAGCACATATTCCCCTTTCTGAACTAAATAGACTTCATAGTTTATTAGAAATTGATGGCTTAGATGACTACAGTATATAAAAGAGCTTTTCCATTGATAGTGAGAAGAGTATTGAAGAACTGCATGTTTGCTGTCCAAGTTTTGATTGTGTGGGACTGAAGAAGTAAATGTCTCCGTACCGGGAAGCAGACTTTGCAGAAATGATAATTGCATTTTGGCAGCTGCCGTCTCCTTRGCAGGTTCGGACAATCCGACGCATGCTCTTGTCCTTAGCGGTCTGGGAAATCACTGTGTGCTCCCAAACCTGGTGGGAATGAGGACGTGCTTGCTGGCTAGCACAAGGGAAGGAAATCCTGAGTTCAGGAGCACCAAAACCCACCAAGCACCGTGCACAGTCGTACTGGTTTTGTGTGTCAGAGAGGGAGCCTCAGACTTAGGTGCTTGAGTCTGTGGTGGTCTGGGACATCCAAGCATGGAATTGCACCCATCACATCCCTGATTGCACCATTAGCTGCTCCTCCCTAATCTCATGTGTCTAATAACATATAGCCGAAGTTTGGCAAAGTTAGAAGCCCATGGAAAATAAGCTCTGTAAGTGTGAATTACCAAGCMAATTTAAATAGTGGTGACACTTGCTTGTAATCAGTAATCAGATAATAATGGTCCAGATCCTGCTCTGTWCCTCAGTGCAGCTCCATCAACACCATCACTCCCCAGTCGCTACGCTATCACCAACTGATAATTTAGCCTGGCGGCCCCAGTAAAACTCATTTTTATTTATTATTCCACATTGCAGAACCCTGGGTCTTAAAGACTTATAAAAGAAATTGTATCTTCTGTGGTCACTGCAGTGTTCTGAGAGTTCACATGGCAAGAAGCATTTGTCATTGTGTGAACTGAGTTGAAAATACATTTTTAATTTAAAACTGGCACTTCTGAGCCTTTTGTGTTATCAGCTACCATCTTGCTGACAATTCATATAATTTGTGACTGTAGCAGTATGAGAGGCCAATATCAGAAATTATAAATCTGCTTTCATTTTGCTTAACTCCTTCTTTGCTCTCCTTTGTACTTCTGCTGCTGCTGCAGCCTCTGTTACTGGCACTGCAGCACAGCAGGGAGATGCACATGCAGCCCTAGCCCTGATGTTATTCCAGAAGCAGGACTCCCGCTGTAGGCAGCATGTCCAGACACCCAGCCCTGCTTGGAAAAGCAGAGGATCCTTAGACAGCTTTTAGGAAGGAAAAGATTCATGCCCTATCCCTCCAAAGCCTATTTCTGGGATCACCTTCACTGGCMATAGCTGTCTGCCTCCTTTCACATTAATGCTAAAGCCCTATTCAGGCCCAGGACCCCATTAGGCTAGGTCAGTCATTCTGAATTTGTTGCCTGAAAGGCCTTCTGACGTTGTTCGGGGTGACAGGCAATGATACATATTTCTCCGAGCTGATGGGCGAGAAGTGCCCAGCGCTGCCTGCCGAGCTTTGCTCCCGCCGCTGCTCTCCACACAGATGTCCCCCAGCCTCTGGACATCGCTGCAGCGAGCGCTGCCTGAATGCAGGGCAAGCAGACTGGCCCTGGCCCACCTCACCACGTGGTGAGCAATGCATTGCAGTTATAACGAGCTATTGTCATTTTGAGGAAATCCAAGAAGCATTTTATTTGGCAGAAAGGGATTTGTTGTTCCTCAGGAGGAGGAGAGGAGTGCAAGAGGACTGGATTCACCTCAGTTGCCATCCAAGTTTCCAGYGTGGCAGGAAAAGTGAATTACCTCAGCTGCACGACTCTGGTTACACATTAATACATGCCTCAAATTCACTTAGGACAGCAGTGAAGCCGTTAGGATGGGTTTTGAAGACCTGTGATTTAATATTTAAAYAAATGTTTAAACATTCATGTTCTTCTTACAGCTGACAGACCCATCTTGAGTCATGGTGGAAACAGATTTATAGCCTCTCTGAAACAGCCCGCTTCAACCGCTATATGAGAATAATACTTTGCACTTTGGTGGCATATTTCATCTGAGAGCTCAAAGCACTTTGCAAGTGCACAATAATTAGCTAAGCCTCACAGCACTCCTCTGCGGGAGGTGTTGTGTTATTTGTCCATTTAGCAGATGTTAAAAGTGAAGTGTGGTGATGCTGCCGCCACTTGTAATGTTTAACAGACAAGAAGTGTTTGCAGTGTGTAGCAGACACAGCCGTAGGAAAGGGGACACACATTTTGTAAGTATTAATATCACTGATGTTTAGGAATCTTCAGCATGACATGAAACCAGAGCAAGTGCTAGAATTTCACCTCTGCCTGCCGTCCCCTGGAGATGGATGGAAAGGAGCTGTGTAACAAAGCCAGAGGTTTAAGTTTCAATATCCTCTAACACGCAGGTAAAGCCCTCTTTCTGTGCACATCGCCGTGCAGGGAACCCTGTTTCCTTGAGGCCACCTACGTTTATGAGCATGCAGCAGGAGCAGCAGTGTTTTCCTCTCGGGTGATCTTTGCCCAAGTCTGTACGTGTTCTGGCCTGAGGAGCCCTACATGGTGAGGAAGGACAAACCAGYGGACGGCCACCACCAACCTGGTGGCCCAGGGCACTGCCTCTGCAGTGGCCAAGCACCTTGGGACGTGCTCAGCTCACAGGAGACTGCAGGAGACACCAAGGGCCTCAAGATCTACCACAGAAAAGGACTGGAAACAGTGTCAGCATGTGTATGTCATGTGTAAGAAAAGTATAGCAGACACCTAGCAGTCGAGAATAGTATAAAGCCATCTGGATTGTCCATGGAAGAAAACAGGCTGGATAGAAAGATGAGGAGAGAAACCAAAAGATGCTCAAAGTGTTGCTGAGACCTCAATAGGATCTGCTGGGATTGCAATGAAGGATGAACAGATGGCAGAGGAAAAGTGATTGACTTTGTTCAGTAAAAAGCAGGGAATGACGGGTTTCAAGGCTTGCTGCAATTAGTACCCTTTCACTCTCAATGAATTGCTCATTGCAGTAATAAATTCAGGAACTGCTGCTTTTGGTCTGCCCTTTTCACAGACAAGGGACAAAGAGATTGCACAAGCCCAAGGCAAAACCTGAAATTTTGACCTTTATATATTAGTGTGTGTTGTAGTGTAACAAACCTGGATTTCTCTAATCTCACATTCCTTTCCTTCTCCCTACAACCAGATATTGCCAAAATATCCTCCCTGTTATGTAAGATGCTTTGTAAGCTCCAGAAAACATATCTTCTTGGTGAGCAAGGAACATGATCTCTCAGCCAGAGCTTGCTCCTGAGGGGATTAAGAAATGGCACTAGTTCTTTTGGAGTTTCCCRGGCAATTAAGCACGTAGGATCTCTTTTTCCCTGCAACTCTCTCCACATTTTCCTGAAACCCTGAACTACAACAGAATATTCAGAGGAAAAAAAAAGTGAATATAAAACAAATCTTCACCTGAACTGCACTCACCAATCCAGACATGCTGCATCACTGCTGAATCTTTTTATGTCTTTATGACTGTAGAAAAAGAATCCAAAATGATGTAAGAATCTTCATCTTCTCCTCTTATACTATTTAATTTCTGAGAGCAAAAACTCTGTAGCTATGGGATAGACTTAGCAATCCATTAGTCTCCAATCCAAAACCATTAGTCTTCCATCTTCCAAACTACCCTTGATTCACAGCCTCTGAGAATGGGAAGGTGGAAGCAGGCAGGTCCATTCCCAGCCAGGCACAGGATTATTCCCTAGGCAGCACCTTGTAATGCTTTTTTCAGTCTACAGCTCATTGTATAATGTGAAGGGGCCTTCACCACTTCTGTGAGACAATTATTATACCATTAGAAAGAGATCTCCTCAAGGAATTTTTCTAGGTCTGCACCATGAACATGTTTTCAATACGTTCTTTTTATCACTGTCCTCAAGGTTTCCGGCAAGAGCTGTTTGTTTGATAAAAGGTCTTTAAAAGCTACTACACTGATTCTTCCTGTTTTTCTAACTTAATTTAAAAAGTAATCAGTAATGTGCTAATTCTCCATCATCTAGCAGTGAAAAGTTAGAAGAAAACGTTGAAAYGAGAGAGGCGAACATTAAGAAACAAACAAAATATGAAAAATTTTGTCATGTTCTATTAGTAGTTTCTGTGCTAGCATCTGAGTGTGTTAGCCTTTGTTTTCGCTAATGTGATATGAAAATTGCTGGAAATGATTGCAAGGTCATAACTTATTAGGGAAATCAAATGCTAAAATTCTATGATATTAACGTAACATGATAGAAAATCGCTAATACCATAGAAAGTCACTAATATGTTACGATGGGTCATCTAGGTAAAGTTTATCTTGTTTTTACATGCTTTGCTGAACTATTTTTACTCCTTTTTCTCCAAAGAGAATAGAAGGTGACAAAGTGACAAGATTGCTGAGGTTGCTGAATGCCGTGCCTGCCCTTGAATGCCCTCCTGTGTGAATTTTATGAATGCTGATGTTTTTCTTTGATTGAAATCCCATGAAATTCGGTCAGAGCTGCTCTGCAATTGTTTTATTCCCTTCAGCGAAGGCCCAGAATCAGTCCCTTAATTATCTCCACTTTCATTAGGAAAAGATGGCTGTCAAGAATAATGATACAGCTTTTGTACACAAGCAAGTTCTGTTTACATGGACGATAATGACATCAAGGGCCACAATCACACGTAATTACAACTTCGAGGATCCTGCAGAAGCTTTTGTGAGCGCGCAGGTATTTTTATTTGCACTTGCTTTCCATCTAATGAAACAGCGTGGAGTTTTCCCAAGTAATTTGGGCTCTCAGTTGTCAGAAATTCATAACCAGCCAGAGCTTTCCTGCTTTAAGRCTCACCGATATTTTCAGAAGGGCAGTTCAGACAGACCGCGGAGGCCAACGGGAGATGAGAGAGAGATCAACTGGGCAAACAGATCCCTGGAGCTGCGAAATGACTTTGAGGTATGCTATTAGGGCATAGCTCTTATTTTCTAAAGGATCTCCAGGGCAACCCTTTATAGCCTGGCTGAGCACTGTGGTTCAGTCCCTGTGAAAAGTGGGTGAACGAAAGCTCTGCTGATTGTCCTTGAACTTGGAAGTCCCCAAAATGGATCTTCTATGTCCTTTGCCATCGCAGCTCCTCCTTGCATTTCTAAGGATCCTCAGTCTGATTTTTTTCAGACCTTTCCTTTGTGACTTCTGTCACTGGAATCAATGGGTTTAAGAATTTACACTGAGCTGGTTCACAACTGAGTTTAGCCTCTGAATTTATGTCTTTTTGTTTGTCTTCACTGGACTTCTTTGTATAATCCTAGATCTGTACTGTGGCCATGCAGGAGGATAGTCCTGCAAGTACTATTTATGCAGTTTCATCTCCTCTGAACCTGTATTGCTACAGACAGCTGCAATTAAAAATATTCACATATATAAATGCAGAATTCTGTTCTACCTCCCCCTTTTTATGTGTATGTATTACTTTTTGGGCAGTGGTCCATCTAGATTCTGTCATAGRCTATGGAGAAGAGCTGCCTCAAATTTTGAATTAATGGTAGCTGTCCTTGCTTGTGGGGAAGTAATAGAAGTTACTTATCTGTGCTGTACATTGTGTTAGAAAGATTTTAAAAAGAGGTTTCTCTGTAGCCTGCAGTTAGAGCCTTTCTCCCTAGCTTTGAGGTGACTATCTTGGCCACTGATCAGAATGTTTAATTCCTTCCTTTTCTTCTCCTCTAAAACCGTATCCCAGTCATTGCAGATACACAGGGTTTGTAATTTGGGGAAGATTTTACTTCGCCGAATTCAGCAAAGGGCTGCGTCTCCATGAGCAGTGCTGGGTAGCCAGAGAGCCTCCCTGCTAGCAGGAACCTCTGCAGCCGTTTCCTGGAGAAAAAGCTCCAGATGCAGCTGATGAAAAAGACCACTTGGAAAGCAAGCAAAACCTGAGGAAGAAGAGAGGATTTTGATGCGCAAAGCTGAATCCTGGGAGTATCCTGCGCTTTAATCTCGTGCTGCAAYGGGAGGTCCTGATGAACGAGAAAGAGCCCTGAGGAAAACGTGCGGGGACGGCCTGTGCCATGCTAAAGGCAGAGGATGCGGGATGCCAGAGGCTGGGAAGTTCGGGCCACATGGAGCGAGCGGCGGTGGGACAGCAGCCACCATGAGCCGGGGTTTGGAGGTGGGGGTGTCCGGAGAGCGCTCCGCTGGGATCCCCACGGAACAGGGAGCCTTGGCCACGCGTGTTGGACAAGCAGGGCAGGCCTGTCCCAAAGCCCTGGCAGCGGCGTGGATGCTGCCCAGGGAAAAATGAAAGCAATCCTCTACTCAGGGCGAGATCTTGACTTCGGGGCAAGGGATCCCCCTCCTATCRTTTTTGAGGGGCTGAAATGAGGTCACACAGAGTGAGGGTGGGTGCAAAATGTTCCTTAGGTGAACTCATGTCCCCCAAAGTTAATGGGATTTAGTCACACTTCTACCATTGGGCTTCAAAATTTCTTTAATTTTGTACTTTTTCGGCAATCGACATCACTCTGGTTGCCATGTAAACTATGTAAGAAATGACTGCACTGAAGAATGCCATGTGTGCATATGATAATATAATTAAAATAAAACACAGAATCCAGGGCTCATTCCTGCTAATTCATTCCTGTTTTGCTTCCTGCAGACCCCACCTCCCGTGAGTGCATTGGCATGCATGAACACAAACACGACAGCTTGCAAAAATAAGGACAAAACATCACATTTTAGAATGCTTGAAATAATCAATTTCTTTGAAAGTGTTATTTATTTTTTTGTACTCACTCTCAGCCTCTCTGTCTTTCTTATGCTTATTTTAAAGCCCTGGAAGATTTTCTTAAGAGATTATATTCACACTGGAAACGCTAAGTTCTAATGTTTATCTTAATGTAACATTTCATACACTGAAAAAATCTTTTTATTCCAAGATGACATTATCTACGGTTTACAAAATGATTATGATGATTGCTTGGAGGGCTTGGCTTAGGAAATCTAGCCTTGACACACATTACTTTTATGGAAAAATAAATTTATCTCAATTGGCTCTTAATGTCATCTGAAGAAGGGAACTATTTAAAATTAGCTGCCAGACACAGAAATAATCTTAGTGGAAATTAGAATATATTTCATAAAGACATGAACTGGCTAACCTGACTTTTGGGTAGTGCAAGTATTTTAACACATCTTATTACCACCTGAAATATGTTTCAGGCAGGGTTTTGAGAGGAAGCCTACCAATTCCTTGCCCACATTCAGTGCTGTGTTCCAATATACTGAAAATGTTTGCAGAAAACAAGATATATTGTACTCCTGACTTTTGTGAGGCCCTTTGGAGAGCCTTGCAGTATCAATAAAACAAATTAACTGAAATAACAGCTGTGCTAATTACGGACAAGTTTAAAAAGCCGAGGCTTGTGTTTAGGTTTGGAAAATGCCAGTGGACTCAGCTAATTACCACATGCTGTCGCGGTTAGAGCAGCCAGGTCATGTTATCAAGACCTTTGTTGTCCAAAGGCAAAGAAAATAATGGAAGGAAAATACCCAGCACCTGAAATAAAGCCCGTGGGCAGCAGATGCCAAGCCCGGCCCCTTCCCCTGCCGAGTGCCAGCCTGGTTTTGGAAGCAGGAGGGTATATTCAGATCTGAGAATTAAGCCCTGGGGCTAGTCTGGATTCATTTTTTAGCAGTTTTTGAAGTGTCTCCCTCTTGAAAGAGAGGCTTTGGCAACAGAGGCTCATTTGCCTGCGACGTTCGCGGTCTCATTCATTCGACCYGGTTGGAATGGCGCAGGGCGAGCGTGGGATCCCGGTGAGCCACGCGACGGCACGTCCCGCTTGCCACGTCCCCCGTGGGAGCCCCACGCTCCTCTTGGTTGTGCCGGGGGAAAGCGGGATGGGATGGGACGGGTCGCTCTGGAGGCCGCGAGGCTGCCCCAAAGGGAGAGCTCCTGGAGCACAACCAAGCTCTGTGAGCGCGCTCACCTCAACCGGTTGAGTGGGAAATAAGTGAGAAAAGGAGCTGACCTGGAAAAGAAACCATCGGCAGTGGGGAAAACAGCCTGGTTTGAATATATTTTCCTTTATTCTCCCCTTTATTCCTTTGGTTTTGCTTTTGATTGGTCAAAATGAATTTTTGAATTTTTGAATTTAGTTAAATTAATTGAATTTACCAGATATTTCCTAAAGGTTGTTTGTTTGGCTTTTGGGTTTCCTAAGAGGAAAATAAAATTTGTCGCTAACGCAATCCATTTGCTTAAAACCCCGTGCCCAGGAAAGACGGAGACACACGCTCCGCCTTAGTTTTGACATATCAGCCGCAGTGTACACAAATCACAAGCTTTAAATTTCCACAATCACATGCTCCATTATCAACCACACAGATAGTAGGGCAAGCCTGAAATAAAACTGCTTTGTTCCACCCAGGAGCTTAATAATATCCCTTATAAATCAGGATTGGCTGTATGGTTTCTTGCACACATCCCAGAGATTCTTTCTGTAAAAGGCATTGACCATCCATGCCACTCTCTTGCCTCTTTTTATCTGAAGAGTTATGCTGCTTTTGGCGGGGAGGAGAGAGGGGGAAAAAAAAAGCAAAAATTTATGGGTTATGAATATTGACACAGAAGATATTCTTTGTTTATTGAAGTCTTGTTTACATAAAAGCTCTTCACAGGCTACCCCCTAAGTCTCGAGGTCCTAAACCAGTGTCAGTGAGCTGTCTGGGTATTTTTTCCCACGTATTGCGCCGCTATTCCGCCAACAATAGAGACCCATTAACGTTTGGCCCTTCAAGTTAGCGCAGCCCAAGCCTCAGTGGCAGGACGTCTGCCCAATATGTAAAATAATGGAATGAATGGATTCCTTGGAAACAATGATAACAAGACCTGGCTGAGCTAACTGTGACAGCATGTGGTAATTTTCCAGCCTGCTGCCCCTGTAAAGAGAGCCGGAGCACAAAGCTGAGGCTGTGGGGCAGGTTGGGCTGAATGGCTGCAAACAAGTGCAGAATATCTGATGATGTCATACACACAATTTGACAGATGGGGTTAGGAGGGTTGTCGGGTTTTTGTTGGTTTTTTTTTGTTTTGTTTTCCTTTTCTTTTTTCCCTTAAACTTGAACTTAACTGTTTATTTCCCAGCGCGCCYGCCCCCGGCGGGGATAATGCGGCAAGCCCCACCTGCTTGGGAAAGGCCCCTCGGCATTGGGCTCACGTGGGCGCTTTGGGGAACAACCTAATTTCCTGGTGAAAAATGGCACGGCCTGTGCGCTCAATGCTCTGGGAATGGCGGGAGAAAGTGCCTATAGAATGGTGCATTATCTCCGTATTCAGCCCCGCGCCTGTGTTTTGAACCTCGCTCCCTCTGAATCCTAATACGCACTTTGAATGGCATAAAGAAGTATTGTGGGCGCCCCGCGCGAGGCATGACATCAGAGCAACAGACAGGCAGAGCTATCTAAACTGATTACTGATTTCGGGTTGGTGTCTGGGTGCAGAATGCGCTCCAAGGGGGTTGTTTGCTTGCTTTAGTATTGCAAAATAGGGCCAGGGCGGGTGCTGTTTGGGCTGAAATTCTCTCTAAGCTGGACACAGTTAGCAAACTTAGTTTAAACACAGACAATACTTTAAATCATCAGGTGCAGTCTGAATAAACACATCAGAGGGCCAAATTTGGAGGACAGCTTTTTCTCCCTTGCTTTCAAGGCCGTTTTTCAAACCGAGAAACTGTTGGGAGGGGGGAATTCTTATCACAGCTTGAAATTATCATTATCCATGATATTTATTATGCCTGTGCCGTGTCAGCAGCCACGGATGCAGTCCCTGGTGAGCTAAAGCTGCTACAGACACGGAGTAGCAGGCTCTGTGCCCCAGAGGGTCTGCAGTGCAGTGGGCAAATTCAGCCCAGAAATAAGCACAGGGGTTCTCTGTGCAGCCCTGATCCGTTAAATCCCTCCCGTCCCCAGTACGACAGGAAATGGCAGGATTTTCTAGAATGGGGAAAGGGAGTTTGAACATTTCCAGCGTAACTTAAATGACAGGTCAGTTTTATTGCAAAGGCCTGACCTTCTGGCTCCACTTTATTGCCTTGCATCTTCGCAATGCTCAACTCCAGCAGCCTGGGAAGGGAGCACAGTGAGACCGCGTGCTGTCTCCAACACCCTCCCCTAGGCTGTACAAAAATATGCCCAAATACCGCCGGCTTTTGCCTTTTTATTGCTCCTTGCTGTGCAAAAGGAAAATTTCCAAGTTGTGGAAGGTTTACRTTTTCACTGCCTTTTCCTCCATACGTGAAGTCAGGGCTTTTCCACCGCTCTGCTCATCAGAGAATTAGCCAAATTCTGGCACAAGCTTTGGTTGCCATAGGGGGAGGATGGCAGTGACTTCAGCCTGCTCACAGTTTCCATGAGGAGAAACCGTTGCCTTTTGATTTGCAGGATGTGAAACAGTTAATGCAGGAGGCATTGGCAGTAGGGCAGAAAATGACTCGTCAAATCACAGTTGATAACTTTTTAATTAAAAAAACAATTTTTAATGTCTACATTCTTAAGCAGGTAAATGCATCAAGTATATAATTTTTAATTAAATTAATGAATTGTCTGTATCATTATTATTATAAATTATTCCATAGTGAGTAATTTTTAATGCTAATAATTAAGTAAAATATAACATAAGATATAATTAAATAATGTAAACTGTATCTATTTTATTATGACAAATAAAGAATCCTCTTTTCTAAACACACTAAGAAGAATAAACATAAATTTCAATGCTTTTGCACGTTATAGTTGCAGCTTTGCTTTCAAGGAAACACTTGTAACTTCCTTTAAATATGGGAAACCTTAGTCCATGATGGTCTGAATTGATTTATTGTGATGGCTCCATCATTTTTCTCCGGAGCACAAATGCTCATTCCCTCAGACTCCTCCACACACCAGGGCAGTCATGCAGACATGTAGCCCAGGTGAAGGTGACAGGAGCAGACTGAACTTTTGTTAAGGCTACACCTACGTGGTACCTTTAGTCGACTCTTAGGAACGTCTAGTGGCAGCCGGTCGTGCTGCAGAGGGGCACCAGGGACCGCAGCGCGAGCACGGGGGACCGGGGCATCCTGCTAGCAATCCAGGCACACAGCTGGCCATTGAATGTGCATTTTAGGYAAATGTCTTCACGGAAATTTAATCCGAAAGAAACGTGCACTTGTTTTACTCGTACATTGCTGTACRGATATGAAGTACCATCAAATTTGAAATATGATTCTTCATTTCTGTGTAGATCGACTAAGCAGCTGAATGCAAGTGSGCAGGTAAACTACCCCGTGTCCATTTTGTAGGAGAATCTGGAGAAACGTGACAAAGTGGCATGGGATAGACATGGGGCACTAGGCGCAGGGCTTTCTTGTCTTGTTCCTCTGCTCTAATAACTAATTCTGTCCCTGATGATCTCTGCRTTACTGTTTTGCTAAACGTTGGTCTAGAGCTTGCATGGTACCAGGTGAGCACGGGCTCAGGAAGCAATTTCAGCTCCATGGAGCCATAATGACAAATCTCTGGTTCTGCAGGCCATGGTGGTTTAGATGCGGGTGTGAATCGAGCTGATTGTATTGGGGACTCGATTGAAAAGAAAAGTTTGAATTTGAGATCTCTTTTTTTAGAGGATATACATTGTAATAATTATTATGAGAATCATGCTTACATAGCAATACGGCGCTCTTTTTAATGTAGAGTTATCAAAATCCAAGTTGAAATGATTACTTAATTTTCAGTCTGTAAAGGAGAAGAAAAAGGATATATGGCCTTGTTTATGCACAAAATTGGTTTTAAATCAATTAAACTGGTGAAAACCCCTATGTGAACACATTTAAATTGGTTTACATCTGGCTTGTATTAATTTAACTTCATTCAGTTTTCACCAAATCAATGCAAATGTGTAATTAGCTTAATGGCTCTTGCTCTTCCAGAACAATAGTCTTTCAGGCTTGACAAAGGGGAGCTGTTTGCATTTTCCCSAGATTCCAAAGGAGGCGCCGAGCCATTTTTATACAATCACTTTTACTATTTCCCTATTCTTCCCTTTGACTACTTAAGGGCTGATTCTAAGCATTAAATAGTCAAAAGTGACAGGCCATGAGGCCAGGTGCAAGGTAACTCAGAGAAAGAGGCTTTTCTCTGTTTTTATGGGCTCAGATAAAAGAGCGCTCAGCCACAGATACAGAGCAGGTCACCCACTCCAGCTTCTGGGTATTTTTAGGGTGTTAATTTCTCCATCTAATCTCCAACATTTATCACTTGTCAAACAGTCTTGGGTTGCCCTTTCTCAGGCATTAATTCCATTCATTAATTGCTCTTGGGCTTAACTATTTTTTCAGCTAATTAAAGTGAGTGTTTCTTGCTTGGGAATAAATACCCAGCCTTGGGGCTTTGTGCATGTCCATGCTCTCCTTTGGGCTCCCTCCAGGAGAGCTGGGAGGTGTCTGCTTTATTGTCTCGTATTTTCTCTAAACTGTTTTCCTTTAGGAACGTGCTTTTGTGGAGACAAGCCCTGGAAAAGTCCTAAGCACTTGGTGGGAATTTTCGAGTGAAGATGCCCTCAAGATAAGGGAGGTGACTGTGATCAGAAACCCCATCAGGTGCCCTGCACCTTGTACAACCCATCCCTGCAGTTTACAGAAGTTTTCTAAAAAGAAAAACTTACTCTAGATAAAAGTAACAGGTTATGTGTAGTATCCCTCTGTTCTGAACCCTCCCCTGTGTTTCTCTTCTGTAMCACTGTGTTCCTTAGAAAGGACGATACAGGAAATATGTCAGGACATTTTTTGTGCAGTGGCTCAGATGTCATGACACGAGCGGCTGAAGCCAGGGAGTTCATTTCAAGGCCTTGAGAACATCGCAGTCTTGTAAAACCAACCCAATAAGTTTCAGCTTTACCAAATGCAGCCATTATGTAAAATCCTTTCCCATAAATCATCCTAAACTTTTTTTTTTTTTTTCTCAATGGCAATTCAATATAAACCTACTTTTCTAATCAGGCATATCTGTGGTATGAAACACCGAAGAAAACCATGAAAGCTGCTTTTGTTAATTCACTCTAGAAATATAAATAACTGAACTAGCAGTCAGTTGCTTTTGACATGGGAGAACTGCTGGAGAAATTAAGATGCCAAAGAATAGACTGAAATATTCAGTAAATTACATATTGCAAGCCCTGATGGAAACCACTAATACATTATTTCAAGTGATTGGCAACTGAGTTAATATTTTCTTGCCAATATTGCCTTGGCCATCCTGGCTATGAGTTTCTAAAAAGGGATCCGCTTTTTTCTAATCCGTTATATTACTCTAACCATGAAAGTTTAAAAACAAAATCATATTCCCGTTGTGGAAAAGACACCATTAGGTTTTAATTGAAAATAGATAGTGCATCAGGAAAAGATTAAGCAATGTGTGATAACATTTTTAAGCGTTTTCCATATCTAATCTGCTTGAAAAAAATGTTCTTGTTGTTGGAACTACTGTCCTGTTCTCCTTCTCCTCCCTAATTCCTATCATCTTGGAGAGCAATTAGAAAGAGGTCACAGCCCACCCGAAACAGGGAGAGGGGACAAACACACCCAACTCGAGGCGACTATGGGTGGCTATTGCCAGTCCAGAATTCCTCGACAGCCAAGCATTGGTGGATATGAACATGACTGTAGACTTAATGTATGAGAACCATGTTTAATAGTCTACAGACGGGGCTTTTACTGATGGTTGTGTGAATGCAACTGCAGGTATGGATACACCGTGGACCTTCGCAGAACAGAGAGCTATAACGTGGGCTCGTGTCTCGAGACAGAGGATGATTCTGCCACCTGAAGAGCAAAACAGGCCAGGTGGGGCAGGTGGTCCCCGTTCAGAAAGATGTGGGGTTGCCCCCCACCACACACCCACCAAGTCCTGTCTCTTTCCTCGCCACCAGAGATGCCCAGGCAGAGCCTGCAGATTTAATGCATAGACTGCACAGCAGATAGAGGAGCCTGTATCAAATTCCTGTGTAAAAGGTAGTGCACACACACACTTGTGCTAGCTGGCAGCTGTCTAAAGACTGTATTTTGTGCCTATCATTTAAGGTACACTGCTAAAGAATGTTCATTAGCTACTTCTATTTCTGGTCTACGTTACCTTTCTGCTACATAGAGGCAGAAGCAGATACATGCAATGACTTATTTTAATATTGAGGAAAGAGAGAACAAAGACATAGCTTTTATTTTATAAAACTACCTTTTTGCATTTTACTTCTCAAATTATTTGTTAAAAGTGTCAGTCTTCATGATGACCTATACAAATCAACGCAAATCTGTTAAAATTAACGGAAAAGAAAGCTTTGATCCAGGCAAGAGGCTGTTCCTGCTCACATAATAAGGTGGTGCTAGGATATGGTTGGATTTTTTTCTTTTTTGTTTTTTTTGGTTTTTGCCTTTTTTTTTGTCAAATGCAGCATTTACAGTAGTCCACATTTGGCATTCGAAGCTGAAGATCCAAAAGCTAAATATGATATGAACAGTATGTGACTGCTTGACGCCCTTCCTGTATGTTCAGCGTAAGCTCAGCATTGGTTTATCATTGTCAGAATTATATGATTATTTTCTGATATGTTTTACAACACTGATGTCAGCAAAGGATAATGTGTCTAGTGTGACAGCGCTTTGAAATTTTATCCAAGCCAGATTAAAAGCTACAGTATTCAAACTTTCTTTCTCTTCTTTTATGATCAAATTTAAACTGGGTAACACTTATGCCTTCTTGTTGGCTGAATAAAGAGTGACATCTCCTTCTTCAAAGAGAAAATGGCAAAAATAGATGAAAACCCCCCACTCATTTTGTAGGTATGAAAACCATTTTACTGGAACCCGGAGTCTTTAGAGAAGGTATAATCGTCACAGATGGCCCACTTAAGGCTGTTAATGTATAAAGTCTTGCCTGCTGTGCATTACAAGGCTATAATTTTCATCTTGGGGTTCCTATGACTAAACAGCTCAACTTAGCTCTCCCGGTTTATGACATCAGAGAAATCCTCGGTGAAATTATAACCTTGGGAATACCCTGCAGATGCTTTTATTTCTACTCGCTGGCTTGAGCTGCTTATATATCACTGCGGAGCGGGTTAACAGTAAGCGATAAAACACTGTAAAGTTTATTTAATATATAAGAACTGTTTCCTTGGGTTATGTGGTTCACGGCAAGATCAATTGTTTAAGAGGACGTGGTGTTGCCTTTGGTGAGTGCTTTTTTCCAGCCTCTTTGCTCAGGGCCAGGCTGGCTGCGTGGCGGCAGAGGCCGGCCTGGCCCAGGAGCTGCTGCCCTCATTCGAGTGGCTACCTGTGCACTGAGCTGACACGGTCTCTGCTCCATCACAGATACTGAAGGGATCCGATAAGCACCACTCACCATGGGTCCTCCTTGGCTGTATTCATGTTCACTGCTCAGATGTCCCTGGCATGCACAGATCCCTGGCTGTGAGGGCAGAGCCCCACACAGAGCTGTATGAGCACATGAGGCGAAGCACGATCTGTGCCTACCAGCTCATGTTCCTCTTTCCAATCCTCACTTCCATCAACCCGTGAATTATTCCTAGGTGCTCACTAGGCAGCTCCAGAGAATGAATTTTTAAGTATGTGAGTGCTACTTTGCAAGGTATTTCTTCTGAATCCTTGGCATTTACTCATCTTACTACCAAAAGTGAGTACCAGTCACTTTGGTCACTTTGGTGATGTTGCTGCCACTCTTTGTTTGGAAGAAGGTCTTTAAAGCAGAGTGCTGATTGCTATGGAGAGTTGATARCTGCTAGTCGGCACGTCCACTGGGATGTACATGATGGGGGAAGCAGCACTGSAGGTCCAGATTTCCCAGTTCTGGAAGTGCGACGGTAGCACGTATGTGCAATGAACAGTATGAAATCCACAAACCATCATGAGAACATACCAGCATTTTTGCTTGGAAAAATATTCATTATTGTCATTTTCTGTACTGTTCAGATTTCTTTAAAATGTTTAAAATTCCCCATGCTTAATGTCCATTAAGGAATAAAAGATTAGAAGAGTACGTAGTTGTTACAGCCTGGTACCATAAGAGATTGCAACATTTTGGTCTACTGCTTTTATTTTCATAGTAAGCCAGGTAATTGGTGTTTATTATTATGTAAATTGCTTCTAATCTTCCCACACATGCAATCCCAGACAGGCATGTTGTAAAATATAGGGGACTGAGAGGAAGAGGTGGCCACTTGAGATCTCTTTTGGTATCATAATCTGGATTTCTGCAATATAACTACTAAAGTTCTTCTTAATTAAAATCTAGAAGAAATTGCATAAAAAACCCCACCTCCATGTCTTATATAGTATCATCCAACATTTTACAAATTCATAGCTCACTGAAAACAGAGGTATTGCAGTGTCCTATATAGGTTAAACATTCCTCTCATAAGGGCCTTCAGTTCAGACAATACTACATTGTCCATCTCCCTTGGAAACTTATGATGTAGCATTGCTTAGCATTCTTCCAAAGTAGCTGTGTTTCACCCAAGACATGTAGGAACTGGCTCCATGGACAATACCAAAGCACCATACTGATGAGAAGTGTAAAACACATTGTCTTGCTTCCACACTACTGTAAGAATAGATTTGAATGCAAAAAAAAAGTAATTGCATACTRTAAGACACAAAATACTTTTTTTGAGTCATTTGAATGTTTTGCTTTACACTTTCACTGCTCTGCTTCATATTTCTATCGTCTGTTAGAAGTAGATACTGAAACCAGGGAAAAATTATATTCAGAGGAATTTAACTGCACAGTACAGTAATCAAGTGAAATCTCTCAAGAAAAAAGACACTTCTAGATGAGAGACATTTAAACAAGATTCTTGAAAATATTGGGGTGCTTTACTGCATCAGGTCACCACATTTGCAGAAGCTTGTTCATCAGCTATTATCCATATTCAACWTATTTTTTATCTCATCTTACTTTTGCTTCTGTCCCACTGACCTATTTTAAGGTTAACCCACATTGCCATCAACAGTAATTTTAGTTCTGGAAAACATGGGAAACAGGCCCTTGATGTTATTTGATATTAAAACAGATTAAAACTGTTTGTCTTCTGCAATGGTGCTTTATTTTTTTCTTTATTAGTTTTCTTTTATCTCATCAGGTTTGCATATACCAGGATTTTGCAACACTAGTGAGTACACCAAGGGGTCTWGTCAGTGTTTCCATTATCATTCATAAATTATGATTTTCAGGGTTAATATTTCAACAGTTGTAAATCACATCTTGCTGAAATGAAGCAGCCTGGATTTGAGTCTATTCTTTTCCCTCTGAAATGGGTTTTAACCCATTAAATCCTTCTTGGCTTGTTTCTTGAGTGCCAAGGGACACAACGGTAGATTGCCTGGAGTCTCCTGAATAACTTCACTGTCCAAAGAAAAGGGTAGAAAATTATAATTAAAGGATTTCTATATTAATGAGCTCCGCACGTGTGTCRCGGGAGGTGCGAGAGCAGGCACAGGCTTCTCGTGGTGCCCGAGGCTCCCCTTCCTGGTGGGGAAGCTGCTGCTGCTCTTCCACCAGCCATCCCGGGGAATCCAGCGCCGTCAGCAGCACCACGCTCGGGAGTCCTCGTCCCCACAAAGTCTGCAGCAACATCCGTTTCATTCAGACCAATGCCTGACACCGCTGGCATCTAACATTGTGAGGGATCAGATACCGAGATGATGGTGAGCCATTGATTCTACACTTGGCGTTTTTCTGAGGCAGACATAGGCTATCTTTGTTGAGATCTTTGCCCATTGCTATCTGCTTAATTACGGCTGTTTCAAAATAGGTATGACACAGATATGTGTGTACACACACAAATAAACAGGACCTAAAGGTAGTCCAAAACAATTCACATGAATATTTTAAATATTTTTATATATATTTTACTTGAGGAAAAATTCAGGAAAAGTTATCAGTTTTTCAGTCTTCTAATAGTAAATTAGTCTTTCTGTCATCAAAAGCTATGAAAAACATAAATCTGTGCAATCAACTTGCAGAGGAACAGTGTACAAATTAAATCATTTTTTGGACCTTTAGACTTAAGATGCAGTCTTCCATCTTAATAAAAGCCCTCACTGGAGACTTTTTCTTTCAAGATTTTTCATCACAAAGAGTTTAAAATTATTTTGCACATCGCTGTCTGCATCTTCCTTCTTTTCTCCTCAGCGAGATGTGGAGTAAGAATCCCAAGCAGACCTCATCAATGCACCTCAAGAACCATTTTATGACCCTCATATAACACTTTACATGACTGTTTAATTTCCTATCTAAAACAAATTAACTGTTGCATGCTCTAATCAGGACACAAAGGATCCCAGATCTTGTCTGGAAGTATGCGGAGGTTACCGAGAGGTTGTCCAGATTGATGGTTCCAGGGAGTGTATGACCCAAGGATGAACTTTGACTAAACTTTGCTCTTTGTGCACTTGGCAGTCTGTATTTGGAAAGCATCAATTGTCCACATTCAACATATTAAATGTAAGGCATATGCTTTCCTCAGGCTTGGAGCTTCTTTGTTTTTACAGAAGCCAAAAGCTTCATCAACCTTGTTTATATCAGTTATATCAGTTATTCCATAGCTATTTCAATCTGCTTTAATATGCATTTATTTCATTTTAAAATATGTCAATCATTTCAGGCTTTCCTGCCATTTCCTATTCTTCTAAATCGTGTACCCTCATCATCACTAAGCTATGGCAAAGAAGACAAGTGATACTTGTGTAAATTCCCAGGGCAAGACTTTGCTCTATTACCTCAGCTCCATTCCCATCACAGCCAGTGCTGGAGCCAAGGATCCCATTTGTGTGTGTTTATTTGGGTTTTATACACAAATGTAGATCTATGTAAGTGTGTGTGTATATAGGTAGACACCAGAAAAAACAAGAATGGGAGAGAATGGGAGACAAAATTTTCTTTCTTGACAATACATCTATCTTCCACCAAAGCAACTTTTACTGAAAATAAAAAAGAGTTGCCAGTGCCGCTTGCAGAAATAAAATAGCTTATATGTGGTGCTTTAGCTTCTGCATTTAAGTGGCAAATTCTGCAAAATTAAAAAACAAATCCTAAAACTTTGCTACAAAAGCAATCATTTTTCCTATTCTATTCCTAACTCAAACATAGTTCCCATCAGRGCTATTTCTGTCAGGCTATTAATATACCAAAGAGACTACTAGGGAGACAAAGGCAAAAACTATTCTAGTCCTCAGGCCTAACTGTCCTTGTTTATGTGCTTTGCTCGTGTGTTTAAGCTCACAGATTTTTCAGATCACAGATTTGCTCTTTATCACAGGTCTGAATGCATTAGGAAAGATTGCTTTGAAAGATGTAGACCAGTTAAATCTTTTTTTTTTTTTTTTTTTTTTAATGACCCAATTAAAAGCAAGGAAATATTTAAAGCATCTCTACAATCCTAGTGATATTTTGATGGGCTTAGAGTGAATCCCTTCAGACAATATGCTGGCCAAAAAAACCCATGTTGTACCAATTTTTCACCAGTATTGTGGTTTTAGTTGTACTAATAGAGCTATAAATGTTTGTGGAGTCAAGGATTGTGTCTAATGACAACTGCTCTCAGCCTTCAGACATACTTTTTTATATACTCATAGAGATTTCAAGCTTATGTAAAATTTGAGTTGCTTTTGATCCTGCTCCAGCCCTTGCAACTATCAGACCTGGGCTCAGGACCAGAGCTCTAGGCTCTCCAGTGCTCATAGTAAATGGAAAAATAGCAAAAGCCCAGGTCCCTCTCACCAGCCTGGGTCTTCTGAAAGCCAGCGGCACAAGCCACACTTCCTTCAACAAATTGGTCCCAAAACTTTCTCCTTTAACCCATCCAATCTTAAAAATGTCCTACCTGCCCTACATTGCTTCCAGGGGCTCTGAAAGCTCAGCCTGGGTGACTATTTTTAGATTCACTASTCTAATGAGCTGTTTTCTGCTAATACGAAGCAAAATCTAAATTTTATCTGTTTCTAAACCTGTCTTTGCACAAAYGGCCCCATGACCAAACTGTCCTTCATTCCCATTGCACCAGCATGTAAATCTGCTGGAGGTGGCCACAAAACCTGGGAGGCTCTTGCCCTCATTAACTTCCCCAAATGCCCTTTGGAGGCACAGAATGATCTCCCACACCTACACATTGCCACTGATCTCCACAAATGCAAGAAATTATCTAAATCATATAAGAATGAATCATATGGAAATGTAGTTAAAAATCCCTTGGATCTAATTGCTTGAGCTGGTCAGGAAAGGTGATAGGATATTACATCCGTGCAGACATTTTCCCTCCCCACGTTTAGGAGAGATAATATTAGGGATTAGTACAGCACGGCACTTGTCAGCGAGGCAGATTTCTGGCTCTAGGAAAGCCCTCACAAGCAGCAGGGACCAGGAGCGAGGCAGGGAGCACACAGCTCGCTTGAAAAGAGGAAGATAAGATCCGGAGCTGCGTGGCACAGMGCAGCGTGCTCAGCAGATGCTTTTCCAGCTAGGTTAGCTTTTGGCTTCATCACACCTTCTAAACGAAGTATCAACCCCATCCTAAAAATCTTTGGGGAATGCCAAACTTAGTCTTGCCCTGGGCTTTCCCAGCTGATTTTTGTGCATGCTGGCCACCTACTGCAATACCTATGTGTTACTTTCCGGAGGACACGCTTCCTCCATCGACTTACAGAAGTGATAGTTCTAAAAGCAAAATATAGTTATAGCTTTGTTCATTAGCACGATTATGAAGGAGGTATCATGGGAACTCCGGATTTTCCATCATTCATAGATATGCTTCAACCTCTTATAACTTCTTTTCTTTTAAGAGCACCAGTTTTCATCAGAACAATAAATGCTCGCTGAGTTCTGATGCAGACACGACACTGTGTTGTAAAGATTTTTGCTCTTTTTCCAACCTCTAAAGTGTAAGGCTTTCTCTCAGCAAGTCAATGTCAAACTTCTGGCACTCCTCAGACACCAGTGAACACAGAATTGCAGCTTATTAGAGCTCATCTTCAGAGAAATCCCCTATTGTAAACAAATGAGGAAACAAGGCTTTTGTATTCCCACCACCTGTGACATTAGCTTTTCAATCAGCTGCCTCCCCATTGATTAGTCAAACAGACCAATGAATGTCAAGCAACCATCAACACTTGTGATATTTTTTCAGAGTAAATGACATACATGTGTGGTTGCTTTGCTTTAGCTACGCAGTCCTTGAGGAATTTAATTTATCTCCTCTGAAAGCAGAAGTTCCTCTTGGATAACAGGTAACTTGTGATCTTTACCAACTCAAGCACTTTTTTTTTAAGTAGTACCACTTAACTTTATACCAGAGCTGTGAAGTCAGTTAGCTCAGTAAAGCAGTATGCTTCAGTATAGCCCCTCTGTAGCAGCTCTTTTTCCTTCTCACGATTTACTTCCCTTAAAAATCCTTCTGCTGCCCTCTCTGTGGCTGCTCTTCAAAATCTTTCTATACTAAAACTTTAAACTACTGTTAGAAACATTTATTTCCACCTCGCTGCTTCTGGCCAGGGAAGTATTCAAATGACATCCAACTCAATATATAATGATCCCTGAGACTTTTCGTCATTAATAAAAGCTGAACTGCTCTTGTCCTTCTTTTTAAATTCTTCTGGCGGAGCAGCAGAATTCTCTCTGACTCGATCTATAAAGTTTGCACGAGCAGCCTGGTTAAAAAAGGGAGCATTCCTGTGAGAATTTTGAATTTGTAAGGTTCCCACTTGAGTTTCTACAGGTTTAATTTGCTGTAGCTTCCTGATGAGCAAGTCCCTGTGTGTGCTCCCTCCTTCCTGTCAGATCAAAGCTGAGTACACTTGCAGGTTAATGCGAGTGTAACTCACCACGTTAAATCTACATGCTTGTGCAGGCTGAATGGGGGATTCCCTTCTGGAGGTCACTGGACCTTCCCTTTTCCAAAGCAATATGAGCAATACCACAAAATCACATTGTTTTCAACTGTSGCCATACCCTGGCTTGGGGTGTGTAAGGCTTAAAACTCTTCTTCTTCCAGTTTCCTTTTAAAATATAAATTCCCTCTCRGGGCACTGTAACAACTAGGCAAGATGCATTACGGATTGGGGCCTGTGATGAAAAATAATTTAATTTCTAAAATGATTCGGTGAGATAGCAGTAATACTATGTAAAAGCTTCAAAGGGATGCTTGTTTTAAATATCGTAGGACACCTTTTATATGCTAATGAAAAAGAAAAATGTCTCTAGGAAGGAAGAACGTGTTTGAGGCTTAAAAAATAAATGAGAAAAAATCTTCAGTCTGCGCAGTACAAAGATCCACTTCAGCCTAAGTGTATTCACTGTTCATTTCCTGGTAAATCTCTGGCGGGGGGGCAGAGGGAGGGCTGATTTCACAGTCTACTCAAATGTACTGTAATTAGAGCAAGGACTGCTCGCACTCTTTATCTGGAAGGTCCTTTTTTTCCACCCCCGTAAAAGAACAATATCAGTTATTAAGCCGCAGGCATAAGGGCAACCTGTTATTTTAACACTAGGACTTTGACTCGCTGGCGCTCCAGGTCTGGAATTCCAGCACACGGCTGCGTGGAGCTGTCACACGGCTGCAGCGGATGCTCCGGATAGGGGCGGCCACCGCTCTCGTGCCCAGTGAAAAGTGCTCCAAAATAAGCAGCGCTCATGGACCTCCCCATAGCAGGGTATTCAGTCTGAACAGGTCTGAAATGGACTCCCTAAAAAGGGTTGATCCAAACCCGCCGGTTTCAGCCCAAGAGTTCTCACAGGTTTCCTAAGACAGAGAGTCAGGTAGTACATTTGTGTAATCTTTGCATTGTCATGGGGAACATAAGAACATTGTAGGTCTGTCTCYCAGCTCACGTCTTAAATTATCACTTTAGCATCTTCTCACTTGACCAAGAAAATGACACAAGTAATATACTARAGCAATACCTAAATACTATTTAAAATTGGCCTCGTGCTCTCGTATCCCAAAGGCTAGATCATAAAGATAGGTCATTATGCTATTTTAAAATGATTGCTTAGAGAATGAGCTAGAAATTTGCTACTGACAGGAGAGCAGCTGCTTCTGGAAGGCAGATATCACACCTCCTGAGTTGAGATGCTAGCCATCATCTACATGTTAGAAACGTATTGCAATTTCATCATGCAACCTGCTGCTTATGGTTGCTGGGTTGAGTTTCCTTTTAAATAAACTATGTTCATGATTTTGGTAGGACATYTTCTCAATGTCAACACATACAAAAAAGTTAAAACGCTATGCTAAGAAAACTCTTTTGCCTACTTCATAACCACATGTCCAGGAAGGACAGAGTAGAACAATTAGGAGGACTTGTGGATTAATCTATATTATGATCATAAAAGCTGTCTTTCTTCATAAAATAGGTCAAACAGCATCACCACATGTTTTCTACACCCAGACCTATAATTTATAGCTGAAATGGAAGATGGCTGTTGGAAAGATCCTGGGGCATCTTGACTTTTGTTGTTGTAGTTGTTTGTTTGTTTGATTTTGTCTTTTTGGTTTTTTTTTTTTCCTTTTAGTATCCTTACTTTGGTTGTCTTTTTTTATCACATTCAAGTTCTAAAAACCCCCCTACAACCAGCTTTACTGTTAAGGCCTGAGAATAAGTAAATATAAAATATGTAATCTGCCTTTGATTTGAGCCAGACTATTGCATTGCTGTGCTTTGAAATCATGGCTGTATTATAAAACTGACGGGTTTAATGGAAGAGTGGCTTTCAAAAAATGGTGTTGAAAACATAGTGAAAAAWTCTGAGTGGTGGTTATTTCACTACCTGAATATTCAGGGTAGCAGCAAGAGACACAGTTGTACCTTATTCTCTACCTTATTCTCCTTGTTCTTCTGAGAGAGATTCAGTGGTGATAAACCATACCTTGCTTTCTAGTAAAACCTATACAAGCACCTTGTGTTTTTCAGGCAGTTTCCCATCTTAAATGACCACTCCTAAACATCTCATTATTTTGATTCTTCACAAAGGCACTTAAAGGAGTCCTTGGACTGGTATATTATTTCTTTCTAAGTGATATATGTACAGATGTCTAAGGTCTTTTGATAACAGTTACTGCTTATTTTCCCTTCTTGTTCCCCTCTCTCATTCTCAACTTAGACAAAAACGTGAGAAATTCCCTGTCTGATTCTCCTTCAGGACCCACTGGAGGTTTCAAACATGCTGTCTGTGAGCACTTCCAGCTTATAATTCTAAGGGCAGGGAATGATTAATCTTAACCCTGACCATCTCTGTGCCTAAGCTTTACTAAAGCAGTCATATGAAATACCACTAACCCAAACAAAACCAGAAAAAGTTTTAAATAGTAATTCTTTATGTCAATTAATCAGCTTCCACTCGTATTCTTGGTATGGCAGCGCTATGAATTTTCCAGTCAGCAGAAAACTTCTGAGGCAAAGAAGATAGCTGAGATCTGAATTTTGAATTTATAGTCCAAATAAAACACAAATGAAACACTTTCTTTTAAAACTGTTCCTTTAGACCCTTCTTACATACCATAAAAACAAGAGATCAAGCATATTTCTTTCCTTTTACAAGACATCCTTAAGACAGATTTCTCTATTGTAGAACCTTGCTAATAACCCAGGTTTACACTGACACACATTTTATACTCTACAGAAAAGTGCAGTAGACTCTCTCCAGCTCCTAGGAAAGATTTAATAGTGGATGCCACAGCATATTACTAAGACAATTATTTTTACTGTATTTTCTGGAGTCCATTTCCCATCCTACTATACACTGGGAGAAAACAGACATAAAATTCAGTTAGACGAAGTGCCTGTTGTGATGCTTTGTCTTTGCTGTTCTTTAATTGTATCAGTTCATTTACTCACCRATAAAGAGCACTCAATCATTTGGCTCACAGCTCGGATGCGAATCAGTGAAGTTCCCGGGACACCCGGAGCAAGGAAGCTTGAACGAGGACGGCAGCCAAAAGGAGGTGACATCCTCGCCTCGGATTTYGCCGAGCTTTCGGTTGCAGCTCCATGCGCACAGGGTCACAATATGCCTCTTGCCTCCATATATTGTCAGGTAAAATCAGATGTAAACTCTGCATATTCTAATCAGCTTAGCAGAGGACTTCCAAACTCAGGATTATACTGAACTGCTCTCAAAGAAATATATGCCAGTTAAATAAATAGGAACACTTTCCCACACTTTTCATTCTGGCATTAACATTGCTTTTTAACAACCATTGACTAGCACATTTTTCTATCAGGGGTTTGTTTACCTATGTTTCTTCTTGTATGTTTTTCTGGAAGCCGCTTTGCAGCTACTTATTTAAACTTGGAGTAATAAAATGCCGTTATTATCTGCATCAATATACTCTGGTGTGATACATCACAGTGCTCAGCAGGACTACCTGCAGAACAGCACACTGCTTCCCCAAGAGTACCAGAACCGGTACAGTAAATAATTCATTGCAAGCCTGTATTTTGAGATTTTTTTTTAATAGAAAGCTTTTAAGAAATATTAAGGCGTAGATTGCTCTAAAACTGAGAGACTGCTGATTTAATATTTGTGTATATGATGGAGAAAAAGTGTTTTACCTTGCATGGAAACAATTACATCAGTAATCTATGACATTTCTYTGCAACTCATTATTTACAGTTTTGCAACTATGTGAAAAAGAGCAATTATAATAGGYTTGCCATGGCATTTTTTGGTAAAACCAGCCAATACAAAGTTTTCCTGAACCCATCTGTGAATTCACTCATAAACAGCAAACTTCTGGAAGGGATTTTACATAAAAGGGGACTGCCCTAGTATTGTAACTCTTGGGCGATCAGCTACTGCCCACATGTGCACAAATTACATGGAGTGTCTTAACTTAGATTGAAAATTGGCCATGTGGGAAAATTTTGCCCTCACGGAACAAGCACTTCATGGACAGTGACAGGCACKCCTGGAGAACAACTCTCCTCACCTAAGAGCTACTCTTTTCCACTGAATATGTAGGCTAGTCACTTAGCTGACTTAGAAGTCTAAATGTGGTTGGTCCTAATTTAGACTTTGTATTGTAAGAATTTATAAAACAGGTTTCTGCCATAAAAAGATCACACTGGCAAACCGACTAATCCAGTGCATTTTCTCAAATTACAGGGAGCAGGAAGATGAAAGAAGAAAATCTGCCTTTTGGGAGAGTTTCTTCCTACTTGATAAGTTTGGTGAAGGTCCTTGGGTTGAGTGCTAGGCCAAGAAGTGTAGACTTCCCTGCCTCCCACTTCTGTTAACTCCAAGTCTTCAGTGAGTAGCTCAACAATTATCCTCAGGATAACATTTCATTTAATTTGTAGCCAGATATTTTCAATATACAAATTTATCCAGGAATTCTGAATGGAATGAAATAGCACCTAGAGAAGGATCAGCCTTGAAATTATACAGCCTTTGTGGGATCTCCCAGGAACACAGCAGCTTCTCCTTACTGTATCCTGTCATCTGAGACAACACCAGCCTTTCCTTGAGGTGATGCCCTGTCAGCACATCTCCAAAGCCCATATTTTAACTTGGATTAAGCAGAGATTTCACTGCAGCTTTGGCGATGATATCGTGCTCAGAGGAGAAGAGAGGCAGGCAGGCAGATGCCACCCCATGTTCAGAACTGTAGGATGACCCTGTATCTACACTGCTGGGGGCAGCCAGAGACACGTATTACGAATACTCCTTTTTCCCTGCTCCACGCGTCCTGGCACCGCGTCCCTCACCTATGAAGATTAGTCTTCAGAAAGCCCAACCGATTAATCATATAATCCTTAGGTTTTCTACAAAGCTTTCTGTGTCCCAATAGTATTGATTCATAGCATGGAGTGAAAGAGGTTTTTAGGAACAAAGTGGCAGGTGGTAGATTCAGCCTCAACACACCATCTCCCTTCAGGGAAAGTGACTCTTACAAACAACAGATGGATGGTACAATGGCTAAAGGCTGGGAACTCAAGCTGCATTATTATCTAAAAGGGTTTTTGTTTTAATTTAATAGCAGTATGATAGGTTAATCAAATCAGCGGGGGAAAACCCTGCGGTGGCACTGGTGGAGAAAATACAGTATGTCATTCAATCTGGTAATCACTGTAAATGGGAACGTTAGGGGCAGCGAGGTATATTAATACAGAATGAGACGGAACAAATGTTCCGCGGCTTATTCAGCTACTGTCTACATGAGGCATATTTTGCTAGAGTCAGACACGGAGATAAATGTATCACGTGAGCCTCCAAACCAAGCTATTGAATGAAAGCATTAGGGAAAGGCAGGAACCATTCAGACCTATGCGTAGACTCCAAATTAGTGGGAAGTCATGGGAAGGCAGGGAAAAAGTTGGGTTTTGTGCTTTTCTTAAAAAACCTTCGCCTGGCATTTGTCTGCCTGCATCATCATCTGTAGTACCTCTTTCTGCTGCCACCCAGATTTCCATTCACTGATTTGTTTAACCTCAAAGTGGGAAACTAACTAACACAAATACATTCATTGTCCCTGCTGTAATAGAATTAGGATCCTGAATACACTTCCTGCATTTTAATGAGATTTGTTATACACTGYGTTGTGTGGTTGTCCCCTTTTCCCCCTTCACAGTTCCTAAGACTGGTAAAAGTGCAAGATCAGATTTTTTTTTTAAGCTCGTACATACAATGCTCACAGTGTTCAAATGCTGCGGTTGTGGTGGCACAACTAGGGGAATGCCAGGAGCTTCACAGTTTTAGCTTACACTCCTTCCTCACTGATGCCTTTGTGAATAAGGGAAGGGAGAAGGACGCGGTATCGTATCTCCAGTGCTGCAGTCTCCTGAGCGGATTGCAGACGCTCCGCGTGCACAGCCAATGCCATGTATGTTCTTCAAACACATATCGTGTGTCCCACAGGAAACAGGACCCCGGGGCACTCTACGGGGGTGGTTTGGTTTGGTTTTCATGGATTACTGCATACGTACCTTGACCTCCAATAAATGCATTATCACTCTCTAATAGGTCTCTGTCAGAAGGATGTACATGTAGTTTCACCCCATTTTCAGCCATAGGTTGTCCGGATATATATCTAGAAAACAGATGCAAAGGGAGCCTCAAAACGACAACAAAAGTGGATCCTTCTGGTGCCAGTTTTTACTGCCTCTCTCAAGCCCCTGTGCTTAGGGGCTGACACACGCTCATCCCGATACACAAGYTGAGAGCCCAGCCTCACTGGAGTCATCCAGAACTTTAGCCTGGCGAGGGTAAGGCCACTCGGGYAGCCAGTGGGCAGCATGCAAGGCAAACACAGAGCTTATCCCCAGCCAAGAGCCCACATCTCTTCTGTGGAGCCCCCCAGCACTGGGAGCCCCAGCAGATGTTAAATATTGTGATCATGTAACTGAGGCCAGGTTAGGCCTGGTTAAATGTTTTGAAGATCTAATTTCCAGGCATGGACACTTACAAAGAATAAGGTAACTGTTAGATGATAGTTTTTTAATGCATGTAGCATTTCATTCCTTTTGACCACATAGAAGCTATTCACAAGGAGTCTAAGACAGACTTGGACACTTATTTTGACATTTAATAGTACTGCACAGTGCCCACAGTGCTCACTTTCCATGCAGAGAATTCATTGAAATGCCAAGTTTAGGCACCATTAGGCTTTCTGTGGTTCCTGTGACCATTCAAGACTTTCTTGAATGCAGATGCTGCAGCTGGCCACAGATCTCCTCTTTATACATTAGCATATAATCTGAGGACAGTTCCCTTCATTTCAGTATCCTCTTTATAAAAAATCTATTCCAATCTCAGGTGAACCCTGCATACTAAAGATGGGGAGTAACTCAGATGCTACATTTGTAGAAATCTGTCTGGTAAATGTTGTTTCTGCCTGTGAAAAACTTTCTGCAGACCATGGACCTGAGAAAGAAAGAAAAAGATTCAGTCACAGAACTCCTTGAGATATCTGGTCCCAAGCAATCTCTCTCAAAAGCTCTGCAGATTTTTTCAGATAAAAAATGATTTTTTTTTTCCAAATGTAGAATGTTATTGTTTAATTACATGCTATAATTGCAACTTATATCACATAGTTGTCTATAAACTTGAAACCTTCAAAAGAAGCTAAAAGACTCTGTGTGCAAGAACCACAGGTGTTTACCCCAGTGACATTATCTGATCCCGCTGGGCGCCTCCCTGATTTCTTCCCCCAYTCAGACATTAACCATCAGCAACAGTCCTGATGGCTGCATCCTAATGGGGAGATAAGGCTAATTCAGCATACACCTGCCAAAAGTTATCTGAAATGAAAGAATGACTATAAGTCCATCATCCTATCCCATAAGTATGGGAACAGATGGGAGAGTCTCTGGAGTCCTTGCGTGGCAGTGCAATCCCTGCTCTCCTTGAGTAGAGATGCCTCTCAAGGACACTATTTTGGATTGAGAGATCCTTATCATATCCCAACAGATTTGTGGTAAGTGACTATAATGCGCTCTCTTTCTGAACTTGTAAACTTTACTGACATAACTGTGCACAAATTTCCTTAGCCATAAACTGTTGACCAGGTCTGGGACTAGGAYTGGATCCAGATGCATCCAGACTCCTTTCAGAAGGAGTTTGGAAAGCAAGGAGGTCTAATCTGAACCCAGTGACTCAATGGGAGGGTTTCCTTGATAATTCTGTGTGTTTCTTGCACCCCATGTGGCCTTGCCATAGAGTCTTATGAAAATATTGTCCATATCAATAAAAATTACTGCTATTTCTTCCACACAAGTGAAGTGTGTTTTGTCACTTATCCTCACCACCACTTGTTCCGTGACACTTATATTTTAAGGGAAGCTAACTTTGTGTACATAYATACAACTAAATCAGTTGACTTAAGGATGGTTTGTAAAATCTCTGATTATGTTGTAATATTACTTCTAGTTTTCAATGTCAGGGTAGTAATCACTACACTGAATATTAATTTTACTCAGGGACTTAACTGTTTATAGACTATTAGAGGTTTAGGCAACCTAGTGTTTTCCTAAGGTAATCAGCACATTATCTATTTGTTATTGCTAAGAGTAATGAGAGAAGCTAATTGTGCTTGCACTCCCGGTTCCTTTTGAAAGGACTGCCATAAAAGCAATGTAAGCAGAATTCAGTCCATAACGTTAAAACAAAATCGGAACTGTAACACCCACTTAAAGTACACAAAAGTGTTGCCTAGCCATTTAGTACTTCTTAGAGCTCGGTATTTTGAAGCGATTCCAGCCCGATTCACAGGTTTTTGTATGTTGTGCCTGTGAGCCCAGCTTTGCAGGAGTTCCTGTTATTCTGATTCCATTATGCAATGTCTATTGGTTTCTGCATAACATCAAAAGAAATCAAGGAAGGAAATGCAGAACAGACTTCAGGGCTTCCATTTGCGGTTTGGTAACAGTGATTACAAGAGCTTTACAATTAATCTTCCTTTCTCCCTGTCTCTCTCTTCCCACAAACCGGCACTCACACCTGTAGAAACAGGCAGGATTTAGACACAATGCATCATCCGAAACCACACTTGCAGTCTTCTGTCGGCAATTAATTGGGTCTTCACTGTTTTCAAAGACAAAATAAGAGAAGATGGAGTTCTTTACTATAAGTCTTTGTTGCTGAAATTGATATTTTGTATTTGCAAGGAATTGTACTCGTGCTTTTATGGATTCGGATAAATACAGGTGCAAAATTCTATGCTGAGTTTTAAAGGCTGCTTTAAATTTGACAAGACTGTGATACAAACCTGTCCTTAAATACTGCCTGCTCAAAATGATGGCTGCATTAACTCATTTTGAGATGAAGGGAAACTAATACTGGGTACTGCATATCTAAAGCTCTAATAACACCTTTCATTGTCAAAGGGTGTTAGAGGTAATGGTATGGAAGTCTGGTGCCCTTTTTGTTGGAGTTCAAGTGCCACGGTTGTGGACCCATAAAAATTATGGGATTAGGATTTTAGTTATGCATAAAAATAATCATAATTTTCTTTTCAAGCTCCTGACTCAAGAAGCTGACTATGCCGATTTAGAAAATTGCTGTAAACTTAGGTTCAGGCTTAAGCTAACTTGCTATGATGGGTTTGTAAATGTGTCCTGAAACATCAAAGTGAAGGTGAAGCAAATGATAAGAGCATCAACAAATAGATCTAAGTCAACAATTCTAATGAAGCTTGGTTTCAGCRGATTTGTGGCTCTTGTGAGATTCTCTGGCATTTAATGAGATACAAGCACCAAACTAAGCCTAAGCTTCTCCCTTGACTGCAACACTCATAACACCCTTCTTGCCCATTTCTCCCCTGTTTAGGAGCAGCTCAGCACATGCTAAGCCTTTTCTTCACTGGGGTAGTAACAGAAGCTCCCTCCTTTACACAGCCAGTTTTGCCTAAAACTTCAGAGAACTGAGTATCACTGTGATTTCTCCATCAGATTTGGTTGCAGTTGATCAGCAAGTTCAGTGTACAGAGAGCTTGACTGTATAAACTTATCGTGACTGTGCCCACTACTATATGACATAATTAAAACTGGGATGTACTTTCCCATGGTGCATTCTTTGAGTTTATTAATACTTGTTCCTTGGAGGAAAAAAAAAAATAAAAAAGATGACATGACCTTAGCTATAAAAGCCCAAGCAGACACTGACTTAATAAATTTTCTTTAGTTTTATGCGCATGCTTCTTGTATTCTGAAATAAAAAAGCCGCGATAAGAGACCTGACTGCAGGTGAGAATATGACAGCCCTACTTTTGAATATTTTATTGTCAACTTGCAATCGGCACCCTGCACGTGTAAGAACACTCCTAATGCTTTTCCGTGACAACAGATTGATGACTTCCACTGTTTCCTGCTGTTTGCTCTTGGCCCCAGTCCTGCTACTGGTTCTTTGTGGCACATCCCTATAATTGTGACCCAGAATGAGAAGAAACCAGTTTAGACACAACTGCCCGCCTGCCCCAGGCTATGTGGAAACCTGAGGGTCTGTTTTGAGCCCGCAGCCTGCGGATGTTGTACAGAGGGCCCGGGGAGCCGGGACCTGGCGCTTGGACACAAACCAGTGCCTTGAACGCAGCAGTTGGAGCTCCTCAGTGAAGGCAGTGAGAGCAGCCACACTGGCATCCAAGCGGAGGGAGCTGGAAGAGGATTCAGTTGCTCTCCAGTTTCCCGTCATATCTGCATGGCATTTCATTCCTTTTTCCCCTTATGTCCTAATTCATCACAAGGTGTGTTAGAAACTAGCAGRAAAAGAGAAACTGATGCATCTTCAACAATTTGAAAAAGCAAGTCTGTGCCTTCTTGGGAGGCTTTATGTCTCTGCATAGGAAGATGCTTGGCTCCTGGAAATGTTTGATTTGTCCAGACTTTGGATTCTTTCTCAAGGCTGCCTGGGATTTGTATCATGCCAGCATCAGCTGATACACAAGTTTTATCAGTAGACTGAGAAACAAACGGAGTGATCATACTTAAAAACACAGGAAAAAAATAACTATTGAACTTAAAACAATAGGTTATAGGTGAGCTGATTTCCAGTAATACTGAATTCCCAGCAAAGTAAATAATTAATGCATCTTCTATCTCCTTACGAAAACAGAGGGAAAAAAAACCCTGCTTCTGTGGAAATCAATGGTAAAAGTTTTGCTGAAAAGATCACTTACATTCTTAATGATTGGAGTTTTTCTTTTTCTTTTTTTTTTTTTTTTCTGACCTTCTGGAATTCTGTTCTCCATGAGTTATAACCCTGTTTCACTATATCTTTGGAAACTATTCCTGATTGCATAAAAATGACTTGTCTTGGTTCAGCATTCACCACCCTGCTACACTGAGTACTTGCTATGGGAGCTACTGCACATGTGCAATATTCCCATAGTACAATTTCAGTCAGGGTTGGCCCACCTGTTTGAGAAGGACTGAGGTGGAAAACTGGGCTCTGACAACCTTTAATTTTAGCTCAGTCAGTACCAAGCATCCTAGTCCATTTCCAGAAATTTCTAATTTGCATTCTTGGCTCCAAAGCATGACATAAATCCCTACTAAATCTCTGTGACTTTTGAGAACAATCCGGGTAGGGTAGAMAATGAGCTATACCCCCTCCAGAGCCTATTATACTCCACGTTATAACATTTTTGAGACTTATAATCAGTTTCTTTTAAGTGTGGTACATCTGAAATTGTTTTAAAAATAAAAGTTTGAGATGAAGAGCAGTTGTGACTCATAGAAAAGCGAAAATCAGAGCATAAGAAGAAAGCATTCAAAAAAATAACCTCCACAAACAAGATATTTGAATGAGAATCCTGAAATCTGAGAATCCTTCCTTAGAGCAAGAAGAAGTTTGAGTATGTAGTTTTTCCACCTCTAAAGAGTTCTTCCATTTACGAGCACCAGAACCTTAGGGAATCTGCAGACACTTGTTGACCTCAGCACTGATAAGGAATTGGCCCTCAGACATGTGGTCTTCTTAAAAATATTAATCTTCGGTGAATGTTTCCAGTGTTTCCCGTTTGTGAAATATTTTACCAAAAGTACAGAATTCAAATGAAAAGTCATTAAAAACTTCAAAATCAGCTATCATAGGCTGCTTTGATACTGCTTTTTCAGAGAAGTCCAGCATCAGCTGATCCCTTTCAACACTTGACACCTTTTAGTTGCCGCCTTGTTGGTTTTCTTTTACTCATGACAAGGTTTTGGCCTTTCTCTAAAGCCAGGTCCACTTTGAATGTCACTGGAAGAGGGCAAGATCCTACCAAGACGGGCAAGCAAGCAAGGATTTATGTTCAGGTGACAATAATCTGATACTAAACCATGAAGTAAAATTTCAGCTCAACTAGCTGCATTTGTAGCACTTCCTCACCCAATGTAAAGATAGGCAGGTGGCACATTTATCACCAGGACCAGCTCACCACATGAACTTACTCTCCTGATTAAATATTTCCCATGCAAATGGGAAAAAGGAGTTTCCAAGTCATATTCCTTACTGGTTATTAATTTTCACTACCAGAATCACAGTGTTGATGATGCAGTGAACATAGCTGGGGAAAGGAGAAAGTAGAGAAGAATAAAAGGATTCTATTTTTAATTAAAATAACTTTAAAATATTTTTAAATACAAGTTTTTATTTTGACCAGACCTAATCACTGGCCAGCAATTGAGCATGAAATCTCAGGTGACTGCACTCTTGCACACTATATCTTCTTGAAGAAAAATATTACAGTTTCGATAGGCATTACTTGCACATTGCATTGTTCCTGATGCACTGTATATAACTACCTAATTCCCTGAAAGCTATTTTAAAATCTGATAACTATAGTATACATTCTAGTAACACATATTTCAATGTATCTGCACTTCTGAAGGACATTTTTGTCCTAATGTAAGGACTCTACACTGCACGTTTCAGTGGGCAGAATAAAGAAGACTGGAAGCTACTTAAGTAGCCTGATTCAAATGAGTGCAGCTCCCTACTTTGTACCATCAGTGCTGGAGTGAAGGTGGGCGCTGGAAGAGTATGCCACCCTCTTCGCTATGTTCTCCAAAAAGTGATCATTTTTATTTCCCCAAATCCCTAGTGGATAAAACGCCTGGGTGAAGTGGAACTGGGAGGAGGTTGGGCTTGGGTAATAGGAGAGATAAGAGGAAGATTACGACATTATTGCTTAGGAAAGCTCTCCCTAAGCACAGTGAAGCCTGTGCTGGCGGCGGAAGCCAAGCTACGGAGCACAGGGCTCTGCGGGTTCGGCTGAGGCTGGGGCCACTTGTCCTCATGGATCAGAGAAAGAGAGCGGGCTGGGAGGGAAGGCTTCTCCCTCCTTTATCTGCTTCCCCATTGCTCAAGGGAAAGATGCTGAACGGGGTCCTAGCAGCTCGCTCATGTACAGGGACCTGAAGAGTTCTGGCGTCAGGCACTTTTCTGCAAAACCCCAAAGTAATTATTCAGTAAGAAAATAAAATGACAATACCTCAAATAAGTGAGGCTATCATTGATCATTTGGCAGGTGACCAGTTCAGTGTCAGATACTACCTCATCTTAGTTCCGGCATCTAGAAATGAGCTCTGCGGGTGCCTCCTGACACCATGGGGTAGAGCAGCTCCTTCTGTGGGACAACAGATTTCATTAATCTGCAGCAGCAGCTGCCGGGGGATGCAGTCCCAGAGGGAACTTACCTCCCCTCACTGACCAAAAAAAAAAGGCCCTTAGGAGCAGCTTAGTTTTGGCCCAACTTGCACACAGCGAGCGCCTCRGACACGAGTCTGTCACACTCGGCGTGCACGCAGGAGCTACAGATGCAGCCTCCCCGCCTCGGTGAGCTCATCCATGGCACCCTGTCCATGCTGTGCTAGAAATAAATATTTACCCAGGGGCCTGTTGCCTGCAGAACATTTTGTAATTTGGTAGCTGTGAAGTACGTCAGGGTCATGCAAATTGTGCGTTTTTCATTTGGATTTGTTCTGCTTCATTCTGACTTGAGGAAGGAAGTGCAAATCTTCCTACCGTGCGAGTGTCCCAAGAGACTCCCAAGAGATTGGACTCTGCCTTCGGTTAAGATGGGACATGGCAAAACAGAGCCGGGATTTAGGGGCTTAGGGGCTGCAGAGGGAAGGAGGCTGCACAGAACTTGCAGAACTTGAGGAAGAAAAGCAAGAGATCTGCGGAAGGGATATACCGTCCAGGACAGGAGGAAAATAATGCAGGGAAATAATACTGAGCTGCCTTCCATTCTGCTTTCCAGCCAAACAATTTTATTGAAGCATATCGCGGAATTCAAGAGGGCTGCATAGTTACAGTTAGGAAGACTTTTCTTTCCCACTAAAGGGGAGAAAATAGTCTAAAACTGGAGAGTAATCAAGTAGGACTAAATAAATGGGTTTATTATATGCAYTGGAAACAAAGAGAGAAAGGCTTATCATTTACGATGGGGGAAAACACACTAATTCCCCCAGTCCTGGGAGAGAGGTGAGTTAATCACTCGGTTGGGTGTGATAATTAGTTTGCACTACTTACATGTGAAAGCCATATTGACAGTACAAAACAATATGCAGAGATGACTATGTTTGAGTATTCAAACAGCTATCATTTACTTGGATAACCACTACTTGAAAAATGCAGACGTTTAGGGAAAATGAAGCAAAAAAAAAAAGAAGAGAAGACAATGATACAAGAAACTGAGCTCCACTGATGCTGTGAAAAATGGAGACTTTCTGCATAACATCTAAAGATTGAAACATTCATTTGAAGAGTGCACCACAAATATTGATCTCCCTGAGAAACTGGCTCTTGGAGAAAGCTGAATAAAATGTTGTTTGCAGATGGGCTCAGCTACATTCATTTTTCAGCTCTGTCTCAAAGTGCAGTGCGTGTGAGAGGAGTCAAAAGAATACAAAGAAAATCAGAAAGGAGAAAGTTGTAGAGGTTAAGAGAAGAGCTAGAATTYGACGGGTAAGAGCAACAGAACTGAAGTGAAGATTAGGAGAAAGAAAAGATGTTTGAAGAGCACAGAGTGAAAAAAAATGAAAGTGGAGAAGTAGATAACAAGGGCTGAGAAGAGAGATTGAAGACTACAGGAAAGAAAAATCTGTGAAAGAAGGAGAGGAAGAAGATGATGAAAATATACACAGGTGCACACAGGGAGACTATATGATTATCGTCATCATTGAAATCATTGAAAGGAAAGAAAAAAAAGAGAGGGTGGGCATTGAGAAAAGGATATATTAAAGAAAAGAATATATGCTTAAAGTCAGACAAAATTATTTAAATGATGTATGTTTTTAGGAATATAAGAAACAGGGAGAGACAGAGGAGTAGAAAGGAAAGGGAAYTGAAAAAGGGGAAAAGAAATGAGTTACTCTGGAATTAGTTTGTAGAAAACTGGATCCTAGAACTTGATATGAAAAGCACATGTAAATATGCCTATTTTTGAAGTGAATCTGTCACATCTCAGCAYTCGCAGACTCAAATCCTGCAGTCTCATGATAAAATCTTAAGAGTATTACTGGGGAAGGCTGCCGTACTGCAGCTCTGTATATCCCTGGTCTTAGCCGAATATTTCCTAGGAGCATGTGATTCTGGCCGGTAATACGCAGGAATCCCATATGGCACCGCCTGGATTGCACGGTGGATGGCTGGAGATGAGGCGGCCGTAACGCAGCAGAGCCGGCGCCGCGGCAGGGACCTTCCCCGGACCCGCTGCCCTGCTCCACTTTAATTTAGGGAACAGGTGGCTTCGCTGTCAGCAGACACCACTGGTGAGTGGGACATGATCTAAAGAGACAAGAGAAGAAACCATGGAGGGAATGAATTTTAAATGGCATGAAATAATCTGGAAGCCTCCACAGGGGGTTTGCACTCATCTGTGTTACCTCTTGGGTGAAACACAGTCAGTGATTCCCTGCTAGGGAGCAAAGAATTGCTTAGTGAAAGTGACTGGTATAACCACAAGGTTTTTCTTGGTTTTTTTTTTGAACAAAGTTAATACAGATCCCAGTTTAATTAGCATGAGCTGTGTTGCAGTTCATGGAGACTTTTAGAGTCTTCAGACTCAAATTACACTGTTTTCAAGCTCTTCCTGACACATCTTCCATTAAATATTGTCTAAAAAGTGCACAGAGAGCATGAGAGAGTTACTGCTGCTTCAGAGTTGGATTTGGGATTGGCCTYGCCACATGCAATTTGGGACTGCCCCCCCATTCAAAAAAATGGATCTCTTTTACTTCCTTTTTGGTCCTTGTTTCCTTTCTTTGGAAAATAAATTTTCTTTTTCAGCTTAGCTCCCATTTAAAAGTGATGCTTATTTGGAGTATTCGCTCACACACATGTGCTAACCCAAGCTGCAGTAAATATTGACATTCTGGTGCACGCTTGTGTTAAACTCTGGCACACAGTCAGTTCTGCTTCACRTTGTAAAATGCCATGAAAGCTAAGAAAGCTACAGCTGAGTTACCAAATAGCAGCGCTGTTATTTTAATACCCAAGACTCAGTTGTCAGCATCTGATCTAGCACATCTACCTGCAAATCTCTGTGCATACCCACTTTCCCGGATACACATGAGTATTTGTCTTACAATTTACTCTGGTTTAAAGCACACAGGAAAGATTATATGTGCTGGATGTTCATGCAGTGTTGCAGGAGTACTAAGTGGTGTGGGAATATTTTGAGATTTCTGTTTCTAGTAAGAGGAATGTTCAAAATCAGACAACCAAATTGCAGAAGTAACAGTGCCATACATAATTTCCTATGTAAGATACCAGCTAGTGCTTGAGCAGACAAAAAAAAAAAAAAAAAATAGTGGCTTTGTTAAAAAAGGGTATTTCTTCTTTTCAACAGAAGGGAGCTGGTGTCTCCCCAGACTTGCAACCATTTCACACTGCTAGGTTTGGGATTCTTTTCAAAATCAGGAAGTATATGCAGAGACAAAATATACCTCATAAATAAGACCATGGGTGATGAATATGTGGATCATCGCGTGGATCCTGCGGTGAGGAAGCTCCGGGAAGAGGCACCTTTCCGAAGGGATGCGAGCCAAGCACGTCCTTCCTGCTCTTTGAGGGCTCATTCATGTGCCGGCCTGAATGCCTCCTTCAGAGCCCAGCAGCTTCTTGCCCAGCTCTGGCAGCGCTYGCTTATCCCTTCTCCTCGAGCGCGTTTCACTTTGTGTTGAGCTGGAGGCGCTGCGGCTCCCAGCCGGGCCGCTCGCACCATCTGCCCCGGCATGGAGCAGCGAGGCCGCCCGCGAGCGCCCGCTCTCCGCACGGCTCCGGCATTTAAAGGCAGTGCAGGTTTAATGCTATTGCAGCTACACGCGGCTCCCTGAACGGCAGTGCTGACCTGGGCTCTGCCCGCGCTGGCTCTTCTTGTCCCCATCCGATAATGCAGGGATGTCCTGGATTGAGGCACCAAGAGCAGCCCAGATACACTTGGAGAAGGAAGGGCATGCAGGAAACACCACCGCATCCTGAAATCTTCCAAGCATTTCTGAATTCTCCTTCCGTCTATCCTTATTTTACATAGCTTTCATTCCCCCCCATCACATCTACACGTTTTCCAGAGGTCTCTCTGGGGGGGGATCCCACATGGCAGTGCCCCCCACTGTAGGACCATTGCCCCACAAGGCCACCCAGCCCGGCGACACCTCCGCCTCCCACACAGCCGCGCTGCCCACACAGGCCGGGCMGAGGAGCCATCCGGGGGGCAGAGCAGAACAAGAAAGGCCCTCTTTGAGCGCGGGCACGGGCGGCTCCGTGCCACAAAGGCCCCGACCAGCCCTCCCAGCTGTCCCCACTGGACAGAGGCCAGCGCGGCCTTCAGCAATTACAGGACTGCCAGCGCACACAACGCTCGCTTCATCCCCCAGCACTACTTCCATACGCGCCCAAAGCACCGTCCATTATACGTCGACCCTAGGATGCCCGGTCTGCCGCAACTGTGACTACAACCAAAACCGCCCACGCTCTGCCCGACTCCAAACCCGCTCTCTGTAGTGGGGCTTGCCTCTTACGTTTCAGTCATGCTTCCTAGCTGATTTCACAGGCCTCCACGTTGCTCCAGCTACGTTTGGCCCTCCCAAAGAGACTTTGCAAACATAATTGCAATATTAGGTGCCTGGCAGAGCAGCATTTTACAATGGGTCTGCATTGGCTGAGGTAGGCAATAAGTAAGTTTGGAGGCATATTATAACAAGAATTCAACAAAGCCCTTTTTTTTTTTTTTTTCTTTTTTTTCCCTAAAGGATAGAAATGCAGAGCTTGATGAAGTGCAGGCCCCGGGATCCTCGCGCCTGCAGAGCGCAAGCATGAGGCCAGGGCTGCAAGAGGAACCCGCCAGCGCACAGGTCAGGGGACAGGCGCCTTAACAAGCGCGCGCGCCCCATGGGTGGTCCTGGCTTTCCTCCCGTTTGTACTTTTGTGATACCTCGGTACAAAAACACAAATGTTTCTTTTCTTAGCATTTGCTGCTTCAGGTCTCAAACTTGCCTGAAAGGATCAGCACGAGGACCCCCACGTCCTGAAATGCTGGGGATCTTGCAAAGCCAAATGTATTCTTTTTTTTTTTTCTTCCTCCTTTTTCAAAGGCGGCTGATTTCAGGACTAAGATTACCCCTTGGCCATTTACCAGACAGACTGTACATTGTATTCATGCTTTTCAGCATTGTTGCCCTCCTAGTATCACCATGGTATGCTGCATTAGCAATAATATTTACCATCTTGTCAGTTGGTCAGTGGCAACAGGCTTAATGAAATGGGTCGTTTGTTATTCAGCACAAATCACAGTCATTGAGAAACTGAGCTGGGAGATGCTTATTTACTGRATTTTTATTATCAAAATGTGCACAGGCTTTGGGAAAAAATGTGTAAAACTTATGAGTTTGAATAATGAGCATGAGATTGGGAGGGGGGGAAAAGAACTTTTATACCAATTCTTTTAAGTAAAATCGCTTAACCAATTTTGCCAGTGTAAAAAGGATGTGAATGCAATTTGCTTATTTGCAACTTAAGAACCTTTTCATACTGTTAGAATAAATAAGGAGCAGCTATTTGCAGCTATGTTTTACCTTCATACAGCAAACTGGTATTAATTCTGCAAGGCTAAGASAGTGCATATAACATTACACTACTGTTGTGAGCCTGTAAAGAGAGGTTTGCAGGAATAACACTGTCAACAAATGCCACCAGAAAGGAAAACGTTTCCTCTTCTCATACAGTGTTAACATCTAGGAAAACATATCAACAATGAAATGCTCTCTTCTCCCACCACAGCCTTGGTCTTTTCTAGACTGAATAAACACAGCATGGTTATTCAAAGGTTTGTTTTCAGCTTCGAAAGTGATGGAAGAATTCACTGAAACTTCTAGTGTTTCACCAAACAATGACCCAAGTGTGGTAGCCTTTTTACTGGGATTTTTTGAGGGAGGTTGTTTTTCCCTTTCTTTCTTTGGGGGAAGAGGCGGAGTGGGGGGCACATATTTAGTTTTACTTTGTATTAAAGGAATGAGGTCCAAAAAATCCAATGCCACTGAATAAAAAAAAAGAAAAGAAAAAAAAAGAAAAGGAAGGAAAGAAAAAAAGAACCACACAGATGGTTTGTTAAGTACAAAAATAGAGTAAAGTATTCTTAGCTATCTTTTTGGACAAGATTTCTTTCCTATGCTTCATAAACCGGTCTTAAATGAGTCTCCTGTGTAAAAAGTTTGTCAGATAATACAGTGCTATCCAATCTTCTCCAAAGCTCTGGACTCTGGCCAAATTCACCTGGTCAGTAGCATTCATAGCACTTGAATGGCCTGATTTGTCAGTTATTTTACTTTAAAACATCTGTGAGGCTATTTCTAATTTTGTCTCTAGGATTAGAGAAATGTGACAGCAACTTTTGCCGCCAGAAGATGCCCTTGCCATCTCCACCAAAATCCTCCTTTGCCCCTTCCCAGAGATTTAAGCTGTTGTCCAGCTTCCCAGTGGCTAACATGGTGGCCAGTGGAGCTCCCACCTGGCATTTGGGACATCTCTCACTCCCGGCCAAACTTCCTTGGCAGGGAAACGCTCCTGCTGGAGAGGTGTTGGGGGCCTGTAGGCTCTGGGAAGGGACAGGAGCAAAGCTGCACTCTAGGAGGAGGTGGAGGAGGACCAAGGACCCCTCCAAAGAGCAGGTCCTCAAGCCCAGCAAGACCATGGCGAGTGGGAAGCAGTTAACTAGGGAAGGCAGTCACAGAAGATRAAGTCTCTCACAGACTCCCAAACCAGTGATATCTTGCCTGAGTTTTAATCAATATATATGGTGGCACCCTGCTTCCTCATGAGCTGTGGAAGAGTAATGGTAACACCAGTCCCTAATGGYGTTTCATTGCTTATCTCCAGCCCTTTTCTTTACCAATGGGCACCAAAATCACTGGTGCCCTCCCCAGAGTCCTGCTGGGGTCTCCTGCTCCTGTCGTTTGCTCGCCTTGCACGCAGCAGAAAGCAGGGATTTCCCTTGTGATGGTGGATGACTGGGTCTTGCCCCACTGTGGCTGTGCCACTTGATCCTTCAGAGCTCTCCTTTTATTAAAACCCTTTTCCTAGAGGCTGTTTGCCCAGGTACATCTTGAACTTGCAAATTTTTCATGATGTGAAAGTGTGCTTCTCAATATATCCTCATGTTTCCAGTGATTATCAATTTGTAGCATGCTGTAGGCGACAAATCCCATGCAAATAACTTCCAGAATTCAGCCCAGGTGGAAACGGAGAGCCCTTAGACAATTAGGGTTCTCCAGAAGAATGAGCACAAAATTATCACAGAGCGTCTTTTTCATTTTTCTTTTTTTTTTTTTTTCTTTTCCTTTTCATGGATATGTTTGAGGATGGTGCTGCAGAAAGGGCATGGGGAGGGAGGGGGCTTTATTATTTCCTAAATTAAAGGGAGAGAAGAACTATGAGTTTAGCTAAATCATCTGCAAGTGAAATGCTGCATTGCTCGCTTGTTAGCATGAATGTGTTGCACGATAGCGCTCGGCCCTACGCTGCGTAGCGTAAGGAGTTGCTAGGTTACCCGGAGCATCAGGAATTCAGGGAACAATGTACTTATATCTTTTTCAATTTTGAAAAATAAAATAGGTATTGACATAAAATACAGTGTGGCACCGAAGTAATTTTGTAGTGGAGAGATCAGAGGAAGGGGGCCTTTCATCTCGGTGACAGCAGTTTACTCCTTGTTGTGCCTCAGCGCGGRCAGCGGCGGGGCGGCACGCCGGGATGTCGGCCGGCGGCAGGATGCTTGCGGCTCCTGTACCCCAGCAACTCTTTCTGCGGGCCAGCTCTCCAAAGCCACCGAGCAGCTGCTGTTCAGAGCCATGTCAACTGGTCCTACAGAAACGCGTGACAGCTCCGATGATGTATGGGCCCGCAGTGGAAAAAAACAACCCTTTCATGTTAAAAACAAATCTGACAGGTCTAGTGGAGGCTCCCAGCCTACTGGTGTTTTGCCTCGAGCTTTATTATTGTTGTTATTATTATCGTCGTTCTCCTGTTCATAGATAATGTCATAATTTACAGTCAGGTATTGTTGGCGCTGAATGATTGATGTCACTTGGGCATGAATAACCCTTTCTATAGGATTAATAATGGGTCTCCAATGGGAAACCGCCAGGGCGGCTGGAGGCAGAGTGGGGGAATTCACTCCTAAAGGCTTCTCCTGCTCAATGGGATAGGGTGAAGCTCCTCAAACCTGAGCGTGGTGCTCCTGCTCTCCTAAAATGGGCAGTAGGTACAGGAGAAACACTAGTTAATTCTTCAGACCAACTGTGAATCCAAACGCTATGTTCCTTGTCCCCTCAGACCTAGAGTTGAGGTACAAACAGCACATCGTCTAGCAGGGGATTTGCTGGAAGGAGCGCACTGACTGATCTTTGCAAGTACGAGCTCTCTCTGACATTTATCCTGGCGGAGGGAAGACTCACCTGCTCATCTCCTGCAGCTCAGGAGGGTGAAGTAACATTAGGAACGTTATTAATGAACACTATGTTCCTCTAATAGGGCAGATTCTGACACAGGCACCGTGGCTGCACAAAAAGGACTGTATTTTTAATGCTAGAGATACATCACTCCTCAGAAAAATGTGACTGAGGATAGTTCTGCAACTATGAAACTCAAAGGACCAGAGCTGAGAGGCTGAGAAAGRTATCATCTTTCTGATATGATTTAAAAAGAAACCAACACCCACACTTCTATGTTAGCTGTATGAGGGAACTATAACGTTTCTTAAAATAARCTGACACCAGACAAATCACAGGTGCTCTTTTCACCTCTCTGTGCCGTGTTGTGTGCATTTCCTTTGGCATCCCCAGCAGCTCTCCCACGTTTGGTGCCCATGGAGGTGAAAACGGGCACTACTGGTATCCCCACAGGTCCCCTTGGCGCCGGTGTCTCGCTGCCAGCGTAGCAATTCCAAGTTGTKAGAAGGGCTCGTTTTATCATTCTTTCTTTTCACATGCATCTTCTCAAATTGCCAGATTTTATGTTCTGTTGCATTTTTGTTGATGATTCTGATGATGCCATAAATCATAAGGCCAAATTCTTAATGCTTTGCAAAACCCAGAAGTAAAATTATGTTTTATATTTAGGAGAGAATGAAATACAGCATGACCATGAATCTGGCTTGGTTTATCAGATCAATAAGACTTGGATGCTTTTACAGACATTGCCAAAATTGTCAAAACTCGTTGGATTTCCCCAAACCAAACTGAATTTCCTTATAAAAAAGGATTCTTTGTATGTATAAGCTTTAAAAACTGGTGCTGTAAGGATCTAAGGATATCTTGTGACCCAACTGCCTGTACCTGACAGAACTGACAATATCTGTTTCTTTCCTGTTACGTTTTCATAACTTGTTCTTGACAACCACGAACGATTGATATTTCAGAGCTTCCCAAGATAGAAGACAGACTCTAATGATTTTAACTCTCCCTACCTTTCATTAGCTTTCCCTGAGGTTTAGCCTCAGTCCCCTTTGCTGTGGATAGGAACTCACAATTCTGATCTAATTTACAGCAGGCAGAAWGGAGAGTTTATTCCTTTCTTTTTTTCTCCAGCAGCTCTCAATGCACTTGGAGGAGGTTATCCCTTTTCTCTCAGTCATCTCTGCGCTAAGCAAATCCTTGATTCCTTCTGCCATTCCTCCTAGCTCATGCCTTCCAGAATGGATCTTCCTCATCACCATCTCCTGCATCTTCCCTTCCTTCCCTTTCTCATAACATCTCTTTACTTATCRTTTCCAGCCAACCTTCAAATACTACTGCAAGGTTCCCACCTGAAGAAAATCAATGCTGCCATATAAATGGAATTAGGTTGACTTAAGCCAACGGTTTTAAGTCTGCTCATACAATCATTAAAGTAGGCAGAAAGATACATATACGTACTGGACAAGTGCTTTGAAGAACAGGGCTAAGAAAGCACTGCAAAAGTAGCCAGCACTCCTGATGTCCCCTGCTGCTGTGGATCAGCACCAYGGTACTTCACCCCCGTAGGGCAGAGGCCAAGTAAGGATCATGAGGTTACAATCAAAAGTCTGAAAAATCAAAACATAACAAAAAAAAAAGAAAAATGAAGGCAAAAAACAAATCCTGATATGCAGGCTTTACTTGGATTATATTTACTTAGCCTTTTATTTCTTAACTCACACATACTGCCGTACTCGGCAGTATTGGCTATACTCTTTCCTCTTAGACGACACTTTCCTTTAGCCTCCTGCCCCTTTCCCTTGTGCATGTCGATCCCACCAGCTCCTGGTTGAGAGCAGCCTGCTGAGATCCCGAGGGCTGGGCAGGAAGCATTTGAGAGCTGGCTCCGGAGCATCGTGGAGCGCTGCCTGCCTGGATGCATGTGGAGAGCTTTACGCCACACCGAGACCCTCTGACGGCTTCACACTCCCCAGCACAAGCTGGCAGTAGATCCAGAGATTTGTGACTTGACTGTGGACCTGCTTTCTCCACTGCAGAGCAAGTTCTCTTTTATTTATTTATTTATTTATTTATTTATTTATTTATTTATTTATTTATTTATTTAATTTGCTTCTAAATCTTTTAATTCTTTTCTCTTTTTAGTCACCCCAAAGTCTAGGAAAAAGGAAAACAAAAAGAGCATTTGTTCCATAGTTCCAAAAGTTCCATTTGTTCCAAAGACAAATCCTTAGAGTCACATTCCTCTCCCACATCTTGCCCTGGAACCGCAGTGCTATAAACCTTCTCTGTCTCAAAGCAGAATCCCAGTACTGGCAGTTTAGACAATTTATATCACATAATTCTGGGGCACTAACCAAAAATAGACAGACAACGAAAACATCTATTTTTTAATCCCTTGGTGTATTACTTACTGTCTTTTCTCCAAGATTGGCTTAATCTTTCTATTCATCAGATAAAAGGTAATTTGAAAACATTTTCTAGWATATAGAACACCAAATTATAGCCTGGAGTACAGAAAATCAAATTATTTTTTAATTTTAAAATACTTTTATTAAGAACTCAAATTATCTTCCGACATTAAATTTGCAATAAGATAGCAGAATTACAACCCCAAGTTTTAAGAGAAAATGGGATTTGTGTTGCTTGATTTCCAGGACATTTTTTCCTGTAGTTTAAAGTGCCTTTCTACTCAGAGAAAAGCATTTGTAAAAATGGTATCATGGGGTGCATACTTTTCATCTCTCAATGACTTCCAGATCCAAATCTGATCACTTTAAAAGTAAAGAGATTTCTTTTTAACTCATATTATGCTCATCTGTTACGTTCCTTGTCTGCAAAGTGCTTGATTCCTTGCAAGAARGATGTTACTCAAGGCTGCTGAAATAAAAGGATGTAATTCTCTTACAGTATGTTGACTCCTCATTTTTCTGTCTCTCTATTTCCTTAAACATCCGTGGACTGCAGTGCAACCGCATGAGTCAGTTTAATCTCTGGCATCTGCAGAGCGTTTACCAAGTTTGTCACCAAGCTCCGGTACTTAATGTTCTCCTTCAAAGAAACCTCAGGTGCGARGTAGAGGATTTCTGCTGCCTGAAAATGAGTCAAAGCCTGTGTGGTGCTTAGGGAAAAAAAAAAYGGTGTGTTTCTGAGGTGAGCTGAGCTCCACAAAACAGATCCTCACTCTCCCTCTCATAACACCCGCTTTCAAGGAGTTGATATCCAGAGGCTGGTGGCACGTTGATGCTGACGGCATGTGGCTTTTATCCTGRCCACGACTTCCTGGGATACAAGCAGAATATAGAATGATTTTCCGGAAAAAATACTGCATTTTGGCAGCTGCAGCACACAGGTGGGGATGACCACTCGTCTCCTTGTATGGCATTTAATGAGAAGAGCGTAAAACGAATCCCTATTATCCTATCGCAATTGTGAATGCCTCATTAACTCTATTGGCTCCAAAGCCAATTACACTAAGCTTAGGACATRCCCTAAAATTAGGACATGTCATAATATGGATGTGCAGTGAGAGCAGTATAAGGCAACTTTCCCTTCTCGTTCCCTAACCCGCGAATAGGCCTATCATAACTGTGAACGTGGCGTTGACACCACTGGCCCCAAAGCCAATTATACCAAGCTAAGAGAGCTCAGCGCTCTCTCCCACACAAGCCCTCCATCCATGCCTGCTCACAGCTGCATGAGGTCAGTTCCCCGTCCCCTGTCCTGGGCAAAGGAAGGTATTGCAGGCAGGACTGATGGGGTCTGTGAACACAAGCCGAGGGGACAGAGCTGAGAGAGGCAGGAAGGATTCAGGTATCAAGATATCCTCCATCGTCTCCGCTCCTACCTTATCCAGCCATCCACTCCTACCTTATCCAGCCATCCACAAGAAGGAGGAAAATTCAGCTCTTCACAGAGACCACAGGCAGGTTCAAAATGGAGAGCTCCAGTTTAGAAACATGAGCGTGTTTGACCCATGATTCTAAAACCTCTGCTTTCTCCCTGTAAAAGCCAACTACAAGCTTATCTAGCAACAGAACACATGCTGTGCATGCTCATAACCCACCTGAACACAGCCTTTCTGAAGTAAGCAATTATAGCATTTCAGTTWTTGGAATATGTCACACTCACTCAGTGCGAGTGCCCTACAGAGAAGAGCCTAAACACTTGCATGCATCTGCCTGACCATGCAAGGTGGGCATGCAGAATTTGCTCTTTCACGTCAGCGGGAAAGATGGTGGCTTCACAGAGCTGTTCATCAGCTCCTGAAAATTTCCAATCCCTTTGCTGTCAGGATTGCACACATTGTTCCTCCATTTAAGAGGCATATGTTAGCATCACAACTGAGCCAGCATTTCAGTAATACCAGATCCTGTGAAATAGGCTTAAAAAAAAACCTAGAAAAATGCAAGGGAAAAAATACATTTAAAGATACACAGTGCAGCTCTCCTGTGGTGAGTTTATTAAGTTTTTCTAAAGCAATASAAGATACAGGATAATAGATGGCCCAACAGTGACTACAAAGCAGTAATCTATGTGAAGGGCTCTGCCCATGTCACGAGCAGTGAAAACATGGTTTCAAGGGTTTAAGCTGAGAAAGAATTCAGCAGCACAGGTCAAACTAAGGATTAGATTCCCATTCTAATTACAGGAATCTACCTAGTTATGTGATCCGGCCCCCCTTCAGAAAAAAAAAAAAAAGGAAAAAATAAAAATAAAAAATACCAATCAAAGGAGTTGGTAACAACCCAGGTCTCCACATTGCTAAGCACACCAGTCGTTGCTGGAGACACAGATAATGAAACAAAGGAGTATGTTTTGCTCTTGCTGAGCAACTTGTTTAGGACAGGTGGGAAAAGAAGCAGTTGCACTATTGCCCTAACAGAAAATAGTCACTGGAGAAAGAGTCTTTTCCCAGCAGACACAGTCAGAGCTCTTCCAGGACCATGTTGCCTGCAGGCTCTGCTGCRTCCCAGGAGAAGGAAGGTGACAACCAGAGAACTCTCTGATGGGCAGGAACTGYGGTGGTAGCCTGCCATGAGTCAAGTCTCCGCAAAATTGTCCACGTTTTGCTTAAAAGTGAAGCACGGCRTGTGCCCTGAAAAGCACACACCTATCCAACACCCAGGCTCTAGGCACCCGTGTAGATATACAGCTGTATCTGAGAAGAGTATTGCTAATATCAGGCAGACGCTGATACTTCGGATGTATGCAACAAGTTTTCATACGGATCAYACATGGAAACCTGAAACAAGACAGACACTAATTTCTAACAATAAGAATAAAATGAGATTTTTCTAATARGAATATCACTGTGTTATTATGAGCTATTTGTTTTTAAGTGTAGACTAYAGAAATCACTTTTCTGAACCAGCAATCTACTTTAAGGAGCTACCATGGCTAATGCAGACTTGTAAATCAGAATTAACACTTGGTTTCTGAACTCTCTGCCCCACAAGTGTAATAAAAAACCTCAGCACTAGGCTCAGATTTCTAAAAGTATTTCAGATAAATATTTTCATTCAAAGCAACAGAAAATAGGTAACAACCATTAAGACTATTTCAAAAATCCCACCCTAGGGCTATATCCTCATTCATATTTGAACACAACAAGAAAGTTATTTATATTACAGCTGTGAAATGCACTTTCTAGTACAGAAAAGCAAGAGTTGAAGGAAAAGATAAAGTCTCTTACTTATTGGAGAAGACTGGGAGGTTTGGGGCTCAAACTCCTCTCCTCAGGTATAAGGAAAAGCAGTGTGATCCATTTCCACAAAATCTTCTGCAGTCAAATCAAACCACAAGATGGGAATGATGAKGGAAAGTATTGAAATGTGTATTGATGTAAAGCTACAGAAAGTCACTCTAAAAAGGATAGGCTTCATGAGCAGTAATAATACATACAGTGGCCAAGTCGGAGACACCTTCTAACCCTTCAATTCATGCACGRACACTGTAACATAAAACAAAATATATTTTATTCCCCATAGAAAAAAAAAATGTATTTGCTTATTTATATATATGCTGCTACAGACAAGCAATCTGAAGGTAATAAAGTAAGAAGACAGCAAGGCCATATTCCTAGTTAGTCTAGAAACAAAGGTCGAGAGAACCTAACAAAGAGATAATCTGTAGAAATAACTAGTGGTATCAGAGAAAAAGAACTGATGGAGTGTGCAGGATTTTGTAATGTGGGAACAGTTTGTGAGGATGAATTCAATGCAGAGGAATTATTTCAAACCTAGGCAGAAGGCCCTGTAGAAGTGGCCAGAAGAAGAAAATCAGGATATTGAGACTAGGCAACTGGATCAAGGAGTCAGAGCAGATGACAGTGTGACAGGGAGAGAAATGAAGTCTGYTCATCTTGAGGAGACCTGGGACAAGAGCATGTGGAAAGCTCACCAAAAAAGAAATAGGCATGAAATGCGGAAAGCATTAAGAGGAAGTGCTTTAAGAGGTTAAATATGACGAGAGGATCCGAATGCACAAGTCAAATGATAGGAATTAGGGAAACCTTTGGAAATCTCAAAGTACTGCAGAAGTAAAAAACAGCTAGAGAAAGAGCAATGAAACAAAAAGTGGGAGACAATAGGCAGAGAGCTCCTTCCAGACCCTGTCAATCTTTCTTCCAGGGAATCAGTAAAATCCCAAGTGAAATAAGAGAGACATAGAAGTAGTGAAGAAGGAAAAGGAGATGAGATTTTTAAGCAAAAAGTCAAATGTGGTAAAGAGGTTTTAAAGATTAGAAATCTCTGAGCAGAGAAGAGGAGAAATAAACTGGCCTGGCCAGAAAGAAGATAGTGCTGAAAGGGAAAAAAATAAAGGTCAAATTCACAGCACAAAGAAAAAGTAATGTCAGATGGGAAGACATCTCTCTGATGTCCTCAGCAGAGCACGAACAAGGGCCAGGAATACTGGAAGATGAGAAAAAAATGGCAGTTGTTGACACCGTGGTAGCACTGATTCCTGCTCTTCTATGCTACCACTTTGATATTCCTCAGGGCCTTCTGGGCCTTTGGGTTAATCCATTTTTCTTTCCAAAAATAATCCTTTCTCCTCTCAATCTGGCAGTGGCAGCGATGACAAAAGCATAATGAATATTCTCCCTGCCAGCTGTGCAACGGGGAGCTGGAAAGGAGAAAGAGCCAACGAAGCTCACATGGGGAGCAGATTTTGAGCCATGCAGATATATATCTACACCCCTTTGGACCACCCAGGGACAGCAAACATCACTACCCACTAATCTGAGGCGATTGGCATCCACCACCTTCCATGGGCAGAGATGTTGGCAGCATCAAGCAAGGCAGCGAGCGGCAGGCAGGGCACGATGCCAGGGCAGCCTGTCCCTACCGCAGACAGGGGCCACTGAGAAGTCTCCTGTTGAGGCACCACATAAGGCTCTTGCTTCGCCTTTAAAAATCTAGGCGCTTCAGGAGCCATATCCTGTAGACCCCACTTGAACTACATCATCATGAAGAAAAAACGAGCTCCTCACATGCAGAAAGCCCTCTGCAAACCTTGTGATTGTTAATTGCATWTTGGGGGAAATGCTCTGTTTTGTTATCAGAACTGGAACCAGGCTTAAAAGAAACAAGACTTGAAGATCACTTCCCCATTTATCCCATTGGATGAGAATCCAATGAAGCGGTTGTGCATTTAGAAATTAACATAGAGTGGCATGTTTTTAATAATGGCTGTAATGGGTTTGGCTGCTGGAGAGATGAACCTGTAGGCATTGATATCCACATTCTTGGATTGATATTACAGTAAATAGAGAAATTTCATTTTTTTAGATGTTATTCACTTGGGATGATCATTTACTTTTTACAGAGCAAGCTAGAGATGTACTTAAACAGAGGAGTAAAACACGAAAATTAAAAACCAGCCTACTTTTCTCCAAGTACCTTTTTCAAATGGCACAGAGAACTTTACACAAGCTAAAGGAACCTCTACATTTAATTCCTAAAGGCAATGATATTTCCTAAGCTCATCCCGCAGTCTGCTCAGGTACTGCTGAGTCAACCTGGTTCTGGGACCTTCCTTGCCTGTTAATGCTGTGCACAGGCCTTGAGATGTCATTATTTCACTGCTGYGGCACCGCAAGAAAAACCTCCTTGTCGGCTAACTGCAGCTTAGAAGCAAAGGTTTTAAAATCCCTAACATCGTGTTTACTCTCTTTAAACCCAAACTTGAMATGCCAATTCATTTGAAGAAGCAGCTTCTCTTTCCCACTGTGATGTTATTTCTTTCAGATTCAGATACTCTTGCAGTTACGTAAGGACTCTAAAACACTGGATTTCATGAAACATTGAAGCCTAATTCTATTTTCTGCAGCGCTACCATGGAGTGTCAAGCCTGTCATACTGAGGCTTATACCGTTACAGGCCTTGGGAAGTGTGCAGGTTTCCGAAGAGCTGCTCTGCATGCATTAGGGAGCAGCACAGGAGCTGTTCACCCGTGCTGCTGGTTGGCCTGGTAGACCTGCCCTCCTGCCTCCATCAGTGGCTCTTGTGCAGGGCTGTAGCAAGGCACCAGCAAACGGACCCTGCGACGTGGTAAAACACAGCCAGGAGAGTAGGCATCCTCGCAGGGGGAGAGAGGCACCAAAAATGCAGGGAAAGGGAAAAGAAATGTCTCGTACAAAGAAATAATGAATTAAAACCAGCCATGAGCAAACGTAGAAAAGAAATCTGACAATAACCTCCAAAATCCCGTTCTGCATCTCACAGGACTAGCAGAGGAAACAAACAAACAAAAAGCCTAGTTAATGCAACACATTTTAAATGTTTTTTTAGGGAATTACACCAACTTAACTGGGTTTAAATAGCAGGTTGATGGCCATAATGTTTCAGTGTGGCCTCCGCTCCAGTCTTTTKCTGCTTCCACAAGGATAGTTGTGCAGCATTGAAAACATGAAAGTGCAAAATGTGCTACCAAACGTTGCCCTAATCCCTGACAAACAATTATCATAATCAGGGGGAATGAGCCTTTTATGACGATGAGCATATTACAAAAGCTGTTCCAACCAACCCGACCAAGCTGCTTCACTGAGGCRATGGCATCCATGTGCCATGAAGACGGTCTCTTTAAGAGCCTCATGGGATTTAAATCATTGGAAACACACTGGCAGGGAAGCTCTGAGACATGTTATCCATTTCAGTGGCTTTCTGTATGTACAAGAGTACCTGAACCTGCGCTGATAGGTGTTGCTCTAAATCATTTTTAAAAACAACAACTTCAGCTGTAGTTGTGCATCATGTTGGTATGTTTTACAGTTAAGAATCACAGAGAATCACAGAATAGTTAAGGTTGGAAGGGACCTCTAGAGATCTAGTCTAACCTTCCTGCTCAAGCAGGCACACCTASAGCATGTGGCACAGGGTGGCATCCAGGCGGGTTTTGAAGACCTCCAGAGWAGGAGACTCCACAACCTCCCTGGGCAGCCTGTTCCACTGCTCTGTYACCCTMACAGTAAAGAAGTTGCTCCTCACCTGGAGATGGAACTTCCTGTGCTCCAGGTTGTGGCCATTACCCCTCATCCTATCGCTGGCCACCAGTGAGAACAGCTTGTCCCCTTCCTCCCTGCATTCTCCCTTCCTGAACTCATACATATTAATCATATCCCCTCTGAGCCTTCTCTTCTCCAAAGAAAACAGGCCCAGCTCACTCAGCCGACAGGCCCAGCTCACTCAGAAGTTCCACTACCTCTCCTACCGCTTAACATGTCCATTTAAAACCAGTAGTCCACAGTGGAGATGGAAAATAGTTTCTTTCCTCACTCTATTTTTTTTTCTCTTAATTCCTATGGAGCATAATTTTTGCATATATTCTTGTGTAAATGTCCGTGCCTCTCCAAAGAGCCGAAAAGGTCTCAGAATAAGTGCAGTTCTTGAAAGTACTAGCAGCTACCACAGGGCTCTTGCTTCCCTCCTCCATTAGGAGCTCAAGATCGATTCCCACAAAAGCTTAGTAAAATTTCTGTGAGATATGGATCTCTCTGTGCTCATGTGGCCCCTGAAACTGGGGTACACAAACAGGCAGCCACCACTTCGAGGCCAACAGGGTGTAAGAAACAGTCCCGTGTCTCGCTGAGGTGGCACCCCGAGCCCTGCGAGGCAGGAGTGAGATGACACCAAGAGAGGTGGCGACGTGAGGAGGTGTCCGGAGCATTCAGGGGTCCGTCCTCGGTGCTGTTTCAGGCCAACAGATCCAGGTATGTGCCAGGCCAGCACCTGCCTCAGTTTCCCCACCTGGAATGGGAAACCCACATAGATCCCATCAATGTGAGGCACTGAGCAAGACCAGTGTGGAGAGGGCACAGAAAATACATAAATTAACATCCTGAGGGCTCAGTGCTCCAGGATGCTCTTCTCCACTCCCCAAAAAAGTGGCTGCACAGATGTCACCTGCAGAAGGGGCAGTTTTTCTGAAGCAAAGGAAGGCTGCRTGCCCGGGGGAGCCTGCCTGGGCCATAAGGCAATAAGCATAATTAAACAAGCCACACAAAAGGCCGCCTCCATATTTACTGTTCTGCTCAAATATTTGAACCTTCAAATTGTTTAACATTTTAGAGGTACAAGGGATGAGTGGCAGAGCCTGAGAATTTCATAAAGTAGGTGACCAGAAAAGTGGTGCTTTGGTTACCTGCTCTTTTCTGCACTTTTTTTTTTTTTTTTTAAATGAAGGTTTCGTTTCATTTGCCACAGTTAATGTAAGATATCATTACTATTTATTATCATTATGACTAATCTTACAGCCATATGGAGGAAAATCTTTTAAAGTCAGTTTTATACTTGATAYTGAGAGGAAAAAAGATCACTTCCCAGGAGACATCAAAATCATGAAATCTCCATTCACTTTTGTTTTTTTTCTGGTCACATATTATTCATACCTTATTAAACTCACTTTCTTCCATTATTTCATCAGCTGTGTCTTTAGATGAAATTTAGAGAAATAATGAAGTATTAGTTACATTTTGCCATTAAAAGATCTTAATATGAGCATCACTTAATTACAAAAATAATGTAACATGGAAATTAATACTTTTATTGAAGCAATCATTTTGAATAGTTTTTATATATATATAAAAAAAAAGCTTTGCACTGTATTGCATGTGACGTGCCAAGAAATTTCACAACCTGATGTAAAATAGAGTTTAGAGCAATGCATTTGTATTGAGGACTAGTTATTCTCAGACTCCAGTCATTGTTTCAAACAACAAATAAGTAACTGCCAAGGGGATCGTTTGGAAAACGCAACGTGATGCCTGCAGCAAAGAAGAAGTGAAGACAACCTGCCTGTAACTGGTGTGTGGTCCTGAAATGTTTCCCAGGCAAAACGTGCTAAAAACACCAAATTTCTCCCAAGCCTAAAGAGGAAAACTGACTTCTAAATCATTCCTTCTAGTTATATTTGTGATCCCGTCCCCAGCTTTATGCCGCTTTACAGACAGCTAAATTTAATTTACCTTTGCTGAAGGTCCCTGTGCCGCACAGGACCCCCACGTCCCCCCTAGGGGAGCTCTGTGCCCCCAGCCCGGGCAGAGGGGCTGGGATAATACCCTGGTGGAAGGGAATTTGCTGCCTCCAAAGAGCCTTACTGCTTGCCGGGTAACACACAGCAATTCACTGGCCAGCTGGCCAAAACTCTGCTTTTTCAGACTTAACTTTTTTTCAGATTGGAATTAGAAAAAAAGGCACAATTTGCTTGAAGATGGCACTACAAATGAAAGATCTTTTAATGTGAGATAGACATGTTAATAGTTGTAAATGGAGTAAAAATGACTTGTGTGTTGCTCTGCAAAGACTTCTTACACAACTTACACAGCATGAAAATAGAGTAAAAAAAGTCACCACCCAAATAATTAACATTAATAGCTGGAGCCCCCAGTTCAGCTTTGTGGTATATATTACATCACCCTACTAAATCATGCTGGGGTTATATATTTGTTTTTTTCATAATTCTTCCTATATATGTTTCCAGGACACTCTATAAGCCACAGCTATTCCAGTGCTTGCATTGCCACTGTTAAAAAGGGGGCTTGCTGCTAATTGGGTGCCTTATGAAAATACCAGTTACTTCAGYAAGACAAATGAAAACCTGTAATATTTCTATCCCTAGAATGGTGAAAAAAGATCCTCTATCATTATTTTTTCCCCTTAAAAAAAAAAAAGCTTTCTCATAATCTGTCCTGTTCCTTTCCKTCCATATTCTCCTTCAATAGTGGGAGAAGAATATAATTAAATAGTAATTTTCACAGACTTATTCAATCTATTCTGTCTTTAAATCAAATTACTGCATTGTACAATATTTTTGAACGGAGAGATCATTAATGCAAAGTTATCAGGAAATTTGCAACTGAAGAAAATACATTTTTGGGTTAGTATAGTACACATTACGTATACATTTAAGTAGGTAGCATGAGCACAGAATTTTGGAATTAATTTTATAATAATAAGAGGACTATACAGTTACAAATATATCGGCCTGCTTGTCTGAACGGACACAAACGTGAGGAGAGACCTGTGCAAAACTAACAGCGAGAGCGAGGGGGACGTAATCTGAGGAGGTCCGAGACGGGGCGCACCGCGGAGGCTCCACGTCTCCCTCGTGCCGCAGAGCCTGGCGCTGGGCCCAGGTGCGGGCTGAGGTGGAGGGTCCCCTCCACGGACCCGCCATGCCCCACAGCTGGAAACCAAAGCCGGGCCTTGCAGGACCCCCGCGAAAGGGGAGGCACTGCCGCAGCGCACTCGTTCTTTAGGTTTGTACCCACGTAAAGGGAGGAGGATTGGGGCGACTTAGGTGGGGGATACAATATTTTCCTGTCAGTTCCTGTACTAACTAAGAAAAAAAGAATCTACTGCTGTGATTTATATTTAAAAGAGTTGCTGTAACAATGTGGGCGAACACATTGCCTACTCTTTTTGCTATAAATAAGCTTTTTTACCAGATTTTTCCCCCTTTCCAAACCCTTAGCTTACTAAAGCAATCTCAGTTTTACCTATGGTAAGAAAAAAAAATGAACTCTTTTCTGCCTCCCTTTGGCCCTGGCTCTTTGAAACTGTTGAAGCCTTCCTTGTTCCACTCTTCCTGTGGCCACACGATCCCAGCAAGGATCCCCCAGGCCACATCARTTGGTGGCTAAGGGAAAAGGGCAGCTGAAACAAGGCTTGGCACAACCCTGGAATAAAGAGCGTGGTGGCCACCGGCTCCATGCATGTCCTTGACCTGGGTTTCAGGCTCTCCTCAAACCAGGTTTAGGGTGTTAAATCATCTCTGCTCAGAACCCAGCAGCTTGATCCTCACGCAGGGAGACACGTATCTATCATCCGGGCATCACTACCAGGGTGCGCGCAACCGCCACTGGATAACGCAGGGAGAAACAAGCCATCCATCATCCCAGCCCTGCCGGYAGGGCCACAGTTCACCAACCTCCACGAGAGATTTCTCCAGACTAAAAAGAATTTAGCGACAAACTCACTTGGACAAAGTCGCAGGAAGATATATGGAGCGGTGAGATGCCCGAGCCCTCAGACAGGAGGAAGGCGGACAGTGGGATGGGAGAAGACGGCTTTGCATTAAGAGGTAAGAAATGCTTCCGACTGTGCTTTCTTCCCTGAAATTTTTATGCATACACACAACACACACAAATTTTGGAAGGGAACAARATCTGAGAGCAGACATGACGACAAGCAATAACCGGCAGAGGGAGGAACTCCAGCGGCCGCAGCGGGTGTTGGGAAYGGGGCACAGGGTGCGATGGAGAAGTCGCAGGACCACATATGGACCACCATATTCCCAACGATAACGAAGCTACCAATTTCTGAAAAAATGGGCATTAGAAAGAAGTGATAACATGGGAGCAGCAAGGGATACCTGCTGCAGTGTGAAATAACCTGGCCAAGTTGAAAAATACAAGGAGCAGAAAATAATCTTTAGAGAAGAGAGAACAAGGGAGAGAAGAAAGGCCCATGAATATGAAATGCGTAGAACGATCTATAAAAGCAGTTGTTGGACAAGATCTCTTGTGGAGGGACAAGCCTTTGCAAGTCTGCTAGCCGTTATCTTCCAGAGAGATGGCATTTATTATGAAAAATAATGTGGCCTGTCCCATGATGTAGCATCTTGCTCTCACCACTTCAACATGGCCCTATTTCTTTGTCTGCATTGCCATATATCAYGTATGCGCATCTAGTTTTGCTTCATTTCTTCCTCCTTTTCTCAGCAGATCTTTCCCACGTCATTACGGCAGCGACACTTCATTAATAGGAACACTAATTGCGAGCGTGGAGTGGGCAGCCCGCGCCCGGCACGGGCACCTGTTGACTGAATGGCCAAAGCACTTGCAAAACCCAAGAAAAGCAGCCCAGGCCTTTGTTCCCTTCCAGCTGCCAAATCTCCAGCCCCATAAATGAGGGTCTGAGTGCGCCTGGAGTGGGTTTTCAGGGTGCACTAACCCCTGGCTAAGCTCTGGTTTTACTGAGCTGAGAGGTAGTCAGCTGCAATGKCGCAAATCTCTTGGGATTTGTGACTTCACCATCGAGGCCCTTTTGTTTTTATGGACAGTTTTGCAGCTTGGGTGCACTGGGAAGAGAAAGTAACTGCCATTAACTACCATTCTGGAATGAGAAAGGACATTCATAAACACATACTGTGATGATATTCACTCTGAGCTGCATCACCTCGTCAAAAGGCAGCTAATTATTAAACTACGAAGATTCATTCCAGATTTAATCATGTAAATCTCAGCTGCTCGTTGTGTAACATGGGCCACAAACATTTACTGTGGCTGTGCAATTGTCCTTATTAACTGTTCTCCCAGTTGGTCCTAAAAAGGTCATATGTCCCAAAAGCAGCAAATATAGGCTGCTGCTGGTTCCTCCACTGGAAAGTTTGGATTTCTTTGCATTTCTAAGAGGAGAGGAAAGGAAAAAAAAAAAATAAAAGCAGGTTGCCAATGCTCCTGGTATTTCGAATTTATATAACAGCACTGATGATGAGGCATTCATTTATTAACATATTCCTAAAAAGAATGCTCTAAGGAAGAAATTCTTTAGGTTTGTTACTATGCAGATATTGGTTCAGATCCTACTGGTGTCTTCTCCTTGAGTGGAAGTTCTCATTGATTCTGAGAACCAAATTGCTGGTATTTGTATCCAGTCAGACCACAAGAAAATGAGTATACACCCCCAAGCAGACAAATTTAAGTCTCACTTGCTACGAACATTCAGACCAGCAAGTTTATGATTTTGAGCTACATTCGTTCAGAAGAAAAAATGCAATTTATGACCAATTACAACAAAGCAGATGTCACACTCCAGAGGGCAAAAACAACACATGAAAGAGCTGACAGAGGTCAGGTCATTCCTAAAGTGCAAGAAAAAAATTCAAATTTTCCAGAAAATGCAATATAAATTTGTTACAAGTTTTCACTTTGTGCAAATATTGAACCAGAAATGCCCTTTTGACAGGACACACAGGTGTCCCCTMTCATTTTAAGTCAGAGTATCTATTTCAAGGTTCAAGCATTGAGCCTTACTGGGATGTATGACTGAGATTGCAAAGAAAATTGAACTATTCTCATGCTGCTTTGCAAAATAAGTGGGGAAAAATGAGGGAAAACATGCACAAAAACTATGATTTACATTCAAAGTAAGCAAATCGTGCCATCATATAACAAGACAGTTTCCTTAGAATATCTAAGACCATTTTGAATAAGATCCCGGCCATTGTCAGCAAAAGTAATTTCAAGCCCATAAGAGTTAGTAAGACAGTGACAACTTAGCAGAGACTTTTTGCAAAGTGGGCTAGGCTATTTTTTAAAATAGCAAAGCTTGCTCCAATCTCAGTTACTCAAACTGTTTAGTCTTTAACCACGTGAAAGTGAAAAATGCACCCGCTTTTTGCTCAGCAAGTGGCTGATCGCCTTGAACGTGACTGATGCCAACACCAATACACAATACAGGGCTTCTTTTCATAGGAGAGCATCACTGCGGTCCCCTCCTTCACCTGGGCAAGGCCTGCACCTAGYGAACAGAAATGTTGATATGAGCAGAGGAACTCTTGTGATCAAGAACACCAACACATGGAAAGGAATAAATATTAAAATAAAATAAAAAAAAGATTATAAGAACATTTATAGGCTGTGCATACACGACAGTACTAAAAGCCCTACAAAACTCACTACAAAGCTGCTTGAGTCACTAACAAATTGAAGCACTTTACAAAATTTGTAGCTCTTCAATAATTTTGAATCACTCTAAAGTGCTCATGCTCCAAACCATAAAGTCTTTCTTAACCACTACAAACGTATAAAAGGCACATCATCAAAATGACGGTAATCAACTCCTTCAATCTCAGGTGTGAAATTGTTCTCTATTTTTCCCTTGTCACTTTTGTTATTCACCAAGTGAAAAAAAAAAAAAAAAGTGGTCATAAGGACATAAGAAAAAAAAATCCATTTTCTACATTCCTATGTAATAAGAATTCAAAAAAAACTTTGTAGCTAAAAAAAAAAACCCACAGTTATCTTATGCAAGGTTGGCTAAGCTGTCATAGACCTTTTGTTTTTTAACATCCACCCCCTGCACAAGAAAATCAGTGAAGGACCTTAAGAGCCTCCAGAGGGATTTCCTCTAGCAGCRAAAGTGTGGGGAGAGCAGGGCACAGATGCACACTCAAAGCTTGTTCTGTTGGGTACTGAAAGACATATAACAGACTTGTTAAGCTAAACATTTTTCCTATAACTCCCACCACACAGCAGAGAGCAGTATTGAATTGTCTAGGTCAGATGTTCATAACTAGAAAGTTGTATGAAGAGCGTGTTTCCCGCTCTCTCTACGAAACCAGAAGAATATTGGTGTGTAGGAGGGAAAATTTCAGAGTAACTCCAAATAACATGAAAATATTATTTTACCCCAACTAGAATGGTCAGCTGCAAAAATTCAAAACTTGTGTTCTTTTTTTAAAGGGACTGAAATTAAAAGTTTAAATTGTTTTTGTGGAAAAGAAAACCAAATGGAAAAAAAAAAGAAATTTTGTTACAGTTACCAATTTACCTTGCAAATATTCTTAATCCCCCGAGCAGAGTAGCCTTTTGCCCTTTGGTTTTTATTGAAACCTCCCTTGCCCTCACGCTGGGGCGCAGACGTTTGGCAAGCAAAGGCCTTGCTGCACATGTGGCTACCAGGAAAGCTCTCGTGACCACCATCGGGCCGGCCACAGCCCGGCTCCGCTCTCGGACGTGGCTCCCTGGGGCTCGGGTTATGTTTGATCCGAGTTAACCGGATGTATGTCCGGTTAAGACGTATTATAATGCAGCAGTGGGGCGTTTGAAAGCAACCTTATGTTTAAAAAAGGCAAAACAGAGAGGGAGAGGAGGAAGGAGGGAGAGAAAGGGGGAAAAAAGGCAAATAAATAAATAAATAAATAATAAAAAATAAATAAAAAAAGTGAAGCAAATCCCCCCATGCCACACCATCCCTGGGAGCAGCAGYGATGCCTCCCTCCTCCTGCCTCTCTGCCACAGCCAACTACAGTAATCAGATAAACTAGGTCAGCACAAAWGAACAAGGTGAGCCAGCTGCAAACTAAATGGGCAAAACAGCAGCGAGCAGGAGAGCTCGGAGGGCATGTGCACCAGAGTTCAAATCTCCGGGGAGCAGCTTCATGCAGCTCTAATCAATTTTTAAATGTGCTTATTCTTGGGTTTTGCAAGTGAGTTTAAAACTAGCATTTCACACTAATTTTGGAACCATATTTTGCATCAAACGACACAATAAACTTGTCACTAAATTGCAAAAAACTTCAATTAAACTTTCTGCCTGTGTTAAAATTAACTCAAATCCATTCCTTTTGATTCAGCAAGGTCTATATCCTCCCTGGATCCTGCATTTACCTTTACAGAACCTCCATCTACAGAGTGTGGAAAATATTCATATTCGAGCCACATACAGGCAAAAGGAAAAGTGCCAAAACACGTTWCCATTGCTAAATTCCCTCCAAATGCCACGCAAAACAGGGGAGGGAGCAGGACCAGAAGCAAGGTCCCGCAGAAGACTGATAGAGAAAGAGGCAAGCGTGAGCAAGTAACACCCTGCAGTAGTTATATGCCCTCGCCACAGGGGCAAAGCCCAGCCGCAGACTAAAGCCAGGGGGCCTTAAAATCACCCGGGGGGAAATGAAAAATGCAGGTTTGGGGTTGAAGCAGGCCCAGCACTGCTGTGCCTAAAGCCACTGTGGATCCACTCAGCCAGCTGGAGATGGGCCCAAGTTTAAAAGTCATCAGTAGAGAAAAAAAACCCAAGACCTGGCCCTCTGCGCAGGCTTAGGTAGGCAGCTTCGAAAACTTTGGCCCAGAAACACAAAGAGGGAGATTTATAGTGACAGGGCGGTCTAATATTTACCCACTAAACAAACTATTTACATTGCTAATTCAGATTCATTGCCGTTTTGTTTGTTCAGCAGCGGAAACTTAATTTTAAAGCCTTTTTAATTGAATGACCTGCTAGAAGTATATTAAAGTGATTTCATTATTTTAAAATTTCCTCAGGAAAGGTCATTTGCATAGCGATCATTTTTCACRTGCGCCGGCACCAGCCATTTCTCAACCTTCAGCCTCCGTGGCTCCCTCCCTCCCCGCCGCTCGCTCCCGTTTAATTTGACACCAGGTACCAGACGTGCTTTGTCTGTAACAGCTCTGAGGAGACCCCGCACCCGTGGACCCTACGCCAACCCTTTTGAAAGTGTAAAAGATTCAGACCTTGTTACTCCAGAATTTCACAGCTTCACCATATTAATTTTCCTGAGGTCTCCCTTGACCGTTGCAAGCTCAGGAGGCCCTGCTATGCCAGGATATTGAGCAAGGAGATGCCCCCTCACATGGGGCTCATTCATCGCTCCTCACACAGCTGCTTCCTTTGTGGCAAAAATAAAAGCCAAGGCAGGTTATGGTTGAAGGTTATGGTCCAAGGTTATGGTCCAAGGTTATGGTCCAAGGTTATGGTGTGTGAGGAGCTGTTCTTGTTGAGGGAGAGGCTTCAGAAGGTGGTTGCAGTCATCCTTCCTTATGCTCTTCATCAGTACCTTGCCCTTTCCTCAAGCGATTTGTACTGTTTAGGCTTGATTTCATTTACCTCCATTGCAAAAACTAGTAAAACGCGCCCATCTTCATGCTGTTTCTAAAATCCAGTCTTTTCACACTGATGCTGCTTCGTGGCCCTTTTATTTGAATAGAGAATGATGAAACCACCAGTAAATACATACGTTCAGTCTCTACTGTTGTACTTTCATCTACAACAGAACCTGCTTTAAAAAACATACGTGGCGGCAGAAAAAAATTCTTTCAGTGTTTTGACAATTTTTTATTAAGCATGTGAAACATTTGTGTATGAAACATTAATCACAGTCATTCTCTCAGATATAATAGCCTTCTCGCAGCAAAGAGTTTGGAGGAAAAAAAAACACTCCCCCACACATACACTTTTACACATCTGAATCAGAAGACACTGATAATGGAAGACCAAGGGGGATGCTAGAGAGTCTGAAGAAAGCAACACCAGGGCACTTCAAGACTTGTACCTCAGAGCTTATGAGGAATTTAATGTAAGCTAAGTGAAAGCCTGAAAAGCAGTACACCACATTTCTACAGGGAGGACCAAAGCATACCGGGGGGACAAAAGGATGAGCAATGAGCACAAGTGCACAGCCCTTCTCGTGACGCCTGCCACGGCTGCCAAGCTCTCCACCAAGTTCTGGGGCGCTTTCTCCCACCCGCCCTGCTAAAGAGCTGCTGCTCTGCTTCACACGGGGCAGCATGAGAAGTATTAGTGATTTAACTTTGGGCCTGCGTATGACTATTTAATTCTTTCTGCAGAAAGTTACTCCTTTCTATGCTACAGCTCTGCCATGGAGAGGAAAATATCTTTAATTTTTTATGTTGTTGAGATGTTCAGAGAATACAGGAGATGAAAATAGATATCTAAGTCGAACAAAAACAAAGATCACCCCACTGAAATTACTTTTTGATTCTGCACGGTAACTTTATTGTTTTCTTTCTGAGCCTAGAGAGGCTTTGTTTTCTAGAGAGGAAAACATCTGGAACCTGTGGACATGACAGACAACAAAGCTTAGTTCACCCACGTACCCCACAGGAGAAATCCATGCTGCAGGGTGACTTGGCAGGTTTCAACTCCTGCAGCAGCTCACTTCCCCCAAACCATTTAAGAAAACTGACTTTGCTAGGAGAAAACTAACTTTGCTAGGAAGAGTAAAGAGAGAATGCCAAGTTACGGCAGCATGATAGAAACCAAAAAAGTAATTAGTGCAAGAAACACAGATTCTTCCATAACCAAATAATGGTACATAATTAAGGAGCATAAGAAGGCTACAATCAGCAGATAAGGACAAAACCAAGAAAGCTAAAAGGTCTGCAGCACTAAAGAAATAAGAAGGAAAGATGAATAGCAGTTTACTGCTTAGTAGAGAAAGTAAACAAGCTGCTTAATCCCTTAACATGTTTAATTTTCACAGTGATAGGCCAGAATAGAGGAAGAAAAAATGATAGCCTGTTAAGAAAAGTTAGATGCCTTTAACTAGGAGGGCATAATGAAACCCTCTGGAGCACTCGCTACACAGCTGACGGTGTCACCACGTAATTATTGGCCAGCTCCAGAAATCTCATGGAGGATAAGAAGTTTCACAGGGTTTAAGATAGAGAAATATAATGTCCACCTTTAGAAAATGTGGAGTAGGCTGGGATATTAAATCGCCCAACCTAACTTTAATACCCGGACAAAAAAAAAACCAAACAGATTACTAATCAATTTGTAACCTCTGAGGGGGTAAAGAGATAAGGAAAGCTAACACAGATTTGCCAAGGACAGATCATGTCAAACCAATCTAATTTCCTTTTTTTGACATAACTGGCCTGATGGGAAAGGGGGAGGCAAGAGATGCTATCTTTCCAGGCTTTATTAAGGTCTTTGAGGCAATCCAGCATGAAATTCTCATAAGCAAACTAGAACATATGGATTAAGCAGGCACATGCCAGTTAGTATAGGCAGAAGTGAGCATTTACTATTAGCAGAAAGCAGGGAAGAGGGCATTTATAATAGAAACATGTCTAGATATACACATGTGCTCCTGTGAGGGCAACATGTTTCAATATTTTTACTAGTATCTTAATATAGGAGCAGAAAACACACAAATCTAGCAGACACCAAGCTACAATTACTTTAAAAGATAGCGTTAGAAATTAAAATAGCTCTGATGCACTGAAAAAAAAGGTATAAAATTAAAACACTAAGTACTACGCTTAAAAAGAAATGCATAAATACAAATAGAGAAAATAATAGTCTAATGACAGTACTGCAAAAAAGGACGTGGGAATTATGGTAGATCAAATGCCCAGTACTGCAAAGTTCTTGCAAAAGAAAAGGCAGAATTGATTCTGAGATATATTAATGAGACTGTCACATTAATACTTAGGGAGTGATTATCTGGGATGTTTGAAAGARCTGGGCTTATGGTAGGGAGAGAAAAAGACAGGGTGTGCAGTAATAGCTTTTGTAAGTACATAATGGGGTACAGTGAGTAATAACTGTCTATACCTGCAGCTAAAGATAACTGGGAAAGTGTTGACATTGGTGTCCCTGTTTGTGGGAGCAAGGAGATGAGAAGTCTCATACTTGTGATCATTGAATCAGAATGRGTGGAAAAGACCTTTGAGCTCACCGAGTCCAAAGGTAAGCGCCCCAACACCCTGCCTGCTAAACCAYGTSCCCGAGGGCCTCATCTGCACGTTCCTTGAACACTTGCAGGGACGGCGACTCCCCCTCTTCCCTGGGCAGCCTGCACGTCTCTCACCTCCAGGTAGGGACACGGCGAGCGCCTGCAGGCTGCAGCCGAAACCTCCACCTCTCCCGAAGAGCCGTGTCCAAGGGCTGCACAGCAGATCACACAGGGAAACGAGAATCAGGGGTGAGAAAGGAAGAGGAGCGTACAAGAAAAACAATTTACAGAAAAGAGGCAACTAAAGGAGATAGAAGTCATCCAGCCTAGCCTMTAGGAAGCCTGTAGCAGACGGGGCTGCGTTGAGTTCCTACAGTAACATCCACAGCCAAGTTCAACACTCTGCTTAAACTACCATCGTGGGATATCCCCTTCTCGAGCACAGTTCTGGGGAGGAGAGGAAGTTGCAGGGGGAAAGGAGAGGAAGTATCAACATAGAGTTTCTTGGCAGTGGCACAAAAGTCTCAGCAGTACAGCCAGTAGCCTCCAAAAAGTATGTATTTAAAAAAGTACAGAAGAGAAAATAAATGATCCTTAATTCCAGGCATCTAAAAGAAGTAAATTTAAGCACAGATTTGAAGCCCATAACTGCAACAGGAAATCTCTTCCTACTGACAGCTTCTGCTGCTTTGAAAGCCAAAAATATAACTAAAATGTGTCAGTTCTTGCTCTCTCATCTACAGCTTCCTTAAGAAATCCATGTTTGCTCTATTTTTAGCTGGTAAGTTACAGTCACACAGAAGAGTTAAAGTACTGAAGATTTACCCCTCTAACTTTACAAGAATACAGTTCTGACTCTACYGGTACCATGAAGTTTGATCCAGCAGCTTTTGGAAAAAGAATTTTCAGAGAAAGTTTTCTCTTCCAGGCTATCAGTATGCTATTAAAATGGTAAAAAGTAGTATTTCCCTCCTTTCCTACTTATGTGACCTCCTTTGCCAGATACCAGCAAAATTTGTTTTAGAACATTTGACCCTTTGCAATTTCTCAAAGGCATCCAAACCAATGCAGTCTACAAACCAGCTATACAGTCCAAATTTTAGACACATTWCAGTGAATTCATCACTTCAAATTGCAATCTAATTAGTGAATCAATCTATTAAAATGTTTATTTTATTCTATTGAAATTTACCTAATGTCAAGTTTGAGTCACAAGTCCTCACCCTGTCTTGCTCTGTAAGAGTCCTTCTCCATGCAGCTATGACTCCTCATTAAGGTATTTTAATTTCTGAATTTTCCTTTGATATTTTGCGGAGAGATTTCTTTTCATGTTTCTCAGTAAAAGAAATTTTTCTGGTACTTAAATTCTCCACTTTTCCAGGTTTTCGCATTGAATAAATACTCACATAGAGACCTCTGTAGTCTTGCCGTGTTGGTCCAAGTTATTCTGGTTTGCACAAAACCGGCAAATTTCAACCCACCACTTTTGTTCCCAAATCCATATACCCCACTCTCCTAGATGTTGTTGGAGCAACCTATATGGAGCTGCCCATTTACTACATTGCACTTGTGAGGATAGATCTCTTCCATGTGCCCACCCAAGGAAGAAAACTGGATTTCAGGACCAAACTGTCTTAGAACCTGCTCCCAACATAAATCAAGAGAATGACTTGATGACAACTAGACCTTTGTGATCCTTAAACAGCAACCATAATSTGTAATCCTAATTCAGAGGCTGTAGGCTTTTAGTTTTCAACAACTGTAGGACTGCTTCTTGCACATTATCTGTATGTAAAGAAAGAAGAGCACTTCAGTAAACCACTTGACTATGGTGATTAAAATGCTTTCATAATTGACAGTTGGGAAGCATTTGGGGAAGTTTGCCCATCCGGAGCTGCAGGAAGTAGTTTGTGCCTTTCGTAATTTAGAGATGATGCTTTATCTCCGTTTGAGCTTTCAGGAGAGACAGAATTTAAAATTGGCTCCATAGTTGAAGAATGAAGATCAGTCAAGGCCATGGCTGTAAGAGAGTCCAGGGCAATCCTCTGATAATGACGTTTTAGGAGTGTCTTTAACTGAACAGGCATTTTTATATGAACAGGTTATGACGAGAAGCTGAAAACATTCTAGGGTTGACTCATTTGAACAAACGTAAGAAATTGCATTCAGTTAACATGAAACTTTAACAATAATTAATAGCCCACGTATGGAGCTCAGGGAAAGAGGCTTCCTGTTCTTTGGGAAGGTTTGCTGGTAAACGTAGCACTTCTCCGACCTTCTGAGGAATAGTCCATCTCTACTCCTTTGCAGTAACAGCTGTCTTTTACCATGCCAGCAACAGTAAATGTGTAAGAGCTTTTTTATTATTATCCTTTATAACATATGAATCAAAATGGCAACAACTTCTCTCCTTAGTTTCTTATTTCTGTCCAGAACAGCTAGAATCAGGCAGGTAGCAGATACTTTTCCAGTCTTGCCTTGACTTCTCTGCTACAGAACTGTGGTTTTTATAAAATTAAAGCTAATGTTTTAAAATTTTGGATGGTCCCTACGATATTACATTGAACTATATGGTAATCACGCATGCTTGTCTTTTACAAGGGAACACAACTACTAAAGTTTTGCTCACTGATGGCCTTTAACAGAAAGATACAGAAACCTAGTCCGGAATAAACCTTGAAAAATATATTAGCATATATTAGCTCCATATATTAGCACCTACCAATTAACCTTGAACCYTGAAGTAGCAAAGTATTTCTGATACATTATTCAAAGTTTCTATCTCTAGAGAACATAGGCTATAAAACGCTAAGACAAACCTGCAACATTAAACATCACTTCTTTCTTCTGGAAAGTTTCAAAGATTGTATATTTCTTTCAGTTTGTGGAAAAAAAACAAAACAAAAAACACTCATTACTTTCCTTCTAGCCAGGATCTCAAATTCACCCCCTTATCTGGAATGGGAAAAATACTCTTAAGAGCAGGTCCCACAGTTCGTGTAGCTTGCACGCTTCCAAATATGCCAAAAATCAAGCTATCATCCTAATTTTTTGCTTTATCTTTTCAAAAGCTGCTTGCAATACATATAATTACACAGCTTCAGGAAACAAATAGCTTTCCTAAGTGAGTCTACATAACATTTGGTCGTAACATTTCAAAAGCCCTTGCTCAAGAACTGTTGTATCACAGCTCTCTTCCTTAGAACTGTGGAGCACTTTTCCCCTCTGCTTGTAGTTAAAGGAGATTTTCTTCCCAAGGAGATACACATACGTTTTTTACTGCTGCAGAAGTACCTGGGAGTAATTAACTGAGCAGTTATGGCATTATTCATCTGTATGTGTTGTTATGTGTGAATCCATGAAAAAAAAAAAAAAAAAAAAAAAAAAAAAGCATGCATAGCCAAATTGCATTTATTTAAAAAAATAAAGTAACATTCTTCTAACAATTCTTTTCAAGTATATTCCTTGCTAGTCCTGAAATTCTAGTGATGACAGAGATAGAAGAGACCTTGAAGTGTGGTTTTAAACACATAACTTATCTTCTTTAGTTACTGAAGATTACAAATACAGTCCATGTTTAAGTGGCTACCTATCAGGAAGGGTGACAGTCAAGAAGAATGGTGGGAGATAAATCCAGCAGTGGGTGCACTGTCAAACTTGGAAGATATTCCACTCACCTTTTCACACAGTAGGTCTTTTTTTCCTGAAAGTAAATGATTTCCTAAATTTAATTCTGAAATTCTCAGAAATTAAAATTTTATCATATCTGTAAGTGGTTCTTTACRGACAAACAGTCCTTCATAGGATTAAGTCTGAGCCCATGCTGCTGCATTCCAGACAAGGAGGGGAAACATTCCCCACAGGGCTTTCCAAGCACCCCGCTTTGGACCACTACAGAAACTGAGCAGATAAAGTCTGTATGTGGCAAGTGGGATGTAGGATACAAAAAAAGAATTACACTGACATACAATAACCATTTATTGATCTTCAGCTTTAGAAGCTGTCTTATTCTGAACAAGGGAACTACTGTCTAAAATAATGGAAGGTATATTTTTAACTTAAGAGTAAGTGCTACAAAACAGCCTAAGCCATCACTTTAGTGCTCAAATGCAAGGCATGCAGAGTAGATGTAGGGATGCTGAAATATTGTGTCATCTCTAACGCTGTAGGCATTAAATGCCTCTCAGATCTATGCTTTACAAAGGTAAGCCTGTTGATACACAGCAAATATCTTGAGCTTTTCTTAAAGTCAGTGGGGTAGTACCATTAGCACCTAACTAATACACATTTAATTTAAATAAATTGTTTTTCATACAGCACAAATTAATTACAGCATCTCAACAGAATGCCTAGGGAGATAAAAAAAAAAAAGTATAATCTCTTTTCACTTTGCAACATTTAATGCCAAAATTTTGATTTTTTTGGATTATGCGCACGTACTACTTTTGCCAACATTACTAAAATGCTGACACTCACTAACACTTACTAAGCAAGAAAGAAACAGCTTCTTAGATGCTCTTCGGTAAAATAATAAGMAACATAATTTCTTACACACAGTGCAAAGAAATGTTTACTAAGCTTCCTAGAGCAAGTTTTCCCACGGCATTATATAGAGTTTAGAATGAAAAAGACACTTTTTAGAGCTTAAAGCCCAACACGTTTTTATAAATCTTCCTTTAAGAAGGTTTCCTTTGGTAGATTTAAATTAATAACTCCATTTACAAGCACTTCACATTTAGAATGCATAATTAATTCAAAAGTAGGCACCTACTGTTTTCACCACTTTTTTTTCCTGCTGAATCAGAGCAGTCAGGTTTCATCCTCGGTTCTTACAATTCTCCAGGGAAAAACAAAATAGTAGTTGTAAGGTAAAGGGAAGGTTTTGCCATTTGATACCCTAATAGCATTTTAAAAAACTGATACAACTCACAATTTGTGCTTTCTGCTTTGGATCGCCTTTGTTCAGTCTCAGACAGCTACGTTACAATCCAGCCCTTTCACACACCTTGTGCCCCACATCCATATGGATGTGCTGAACCTCAGTCTCCCTAAGCTCGAGCTGAACTACTTACCTGGCTACAGTTACCTATGGGCCTGCTGAGCAGAGGCTTATGCAACACCAAGGCTGTCATTACAGAGCTCTCTCAAATCCCACCCTTCCAAAGATGTGCCTGTCCTTCAGTCTCGGGGAAAAAAAAGGAAGAAAACTGAATATGAGGGAATATTGGGCAGAGCTTTTAGAATATAATTAAATATGAAAATCAACTTTTCTACAAAACCTTATTTGCTGCCCATTCATAATAACCCTTAGCTCGCACAGGTATTCTACATATAGAAAAACAGAAAGCAGGAGTTTCATATCAAGCCCCTTTTTTAGATCCAGCAGTTGCACTTGCTTTCCCAAAGATAACCTTCTGTTATTTAGTGAAGTACCTACAAAGGCACAAATTTAAAATACATCTCCCAGAGACCACTCATGCTTAGGCACTTTAAGTCTACAATGTACACAGAAACTGCAACTTTTCTGTAGGCTGTTTATTATAGGCAATAATTGCACCTAAGTATTGTCCACACCAACTTAAAAAAACAAACACAAAAGAAAAACAYAAAAGCTCAACTTCAAATCCAACAACTCCCCAGCTTTTCCAACAGGGGCTGCTCTCTCCTGCTCGTAACTTCCCACGAACCTCTAAAGCACGGAGCAAACAAGATTTGTTTTAAAACCACGTGCAAGGCAACCCTAAACAAGTATATGTAATGCAATATCCATTTGGTATCATCTTCACCAGGAAGCATGTTAGTTTTAATACGTGTAAAAGTAGAAATATCAAAWCTTATTTTTACAGTAATTTAGCAGAAGTGGGAAGTTACAATTCACATACACAAAACCAGCGTCCTTCCTGTTTGAAACGAAGGCAGGGGAGCCCTTTGGTCTCAGGTACCATCTAGAATAGGAAATGTTATGTGCTCCTTGCTCCAGAGGRAAAAAAAATAAACGGAAAACCACCCCAAACACAAAAAGATGAACGAGAGTGATACAAGAGCAACACTGAATTTGTGTGTGTTCCCAGCAACAGAGACACATTCAAAGTATTTACAGCCTGGAGCGTGTATCCTGTGCAATTTATAAAAAAAATCTACCTAARGAGAAATCTTAGGCTTAAATTATTTAATAGCATGTTTACATAAATATCTGCGCATACAGATGGAAAAAGAATGAAACACGAGGTGACGTTTTCTGTGATTGCTATTCCAGACCGTTTTCCCATGTATATTCTTCTTAGAAATCTTACATATACTGCAAACATGCAAGATTGTTAATAATAGGACAAAGACATGATTGAAGACAGGAAAAACATTAGTTGGCACATACTGATCAGGCATAAATTGTATTTACAAAAYAGATTTTTTGGTGTATTTTTTTTCTTCATCTCAGCTTTTTATCAAAAATACTGTAAATATGCAGTTTTGAAACTTAGAACATATGAGGAGAGCAAAGTTACAAAGAACAGAAGACAATAAAGTTTCATTTTAAGCACGAGAGTTTTAAGTCTGGCTTAAAAAAGACTTAGCAGCATCATAAAATAAATAAATGTCCAACTACTAAGAAGTTTGAAAAAAGCTACTCTTTAAAACATCAGAGCTTTCTACATAGTTGGGTCATAAGGACAGCATGTTGTTGAGAGAAATACTGTAAATCTGGATTTGCCCCACTATTCCCGACTGATGTGTGATCTGAAAAAATGTTTGGTACTTTTAAGGTTGATACCAATTTCAGTATAAAACTGCACACTTGATAACACTTCAGTCTGGATATCAAGGGTTTTTTTTAAATTAGAATGTAGGAATATTTGAATTCTAGTTGCAGGCACTGATATTAATTTAAACAAAAATAAAAAGGTGATCAATGATATCAGAATTGAAAATAATTTCCATTAAAAATGTTATTCAAGCCAAGATATAAAAATACATAAACCCTGGTACGTAAAACAATGCCCAGTGTAACATTCTCTCCTGGCAGTCGACTTCACAAAGGCTCTGTGCAGCATATGGGGCTTCGTCGGAGCAGCCTTGGAGTCACATCTCAGCCTCACCATTCTCCCGAGCAGGAGGAAGCCCCTTCCCTCTAAAACTAGGAAYGAAGATTATAAATATGCCACCAATTTCAGAACATGCACTGCCACAGCCCCCAAGCATGGCAGCCCTTTTTGAAGTAAAAATTGCACAAAYTAATTCAGAAATACAGGCTGACTACCCTCTATCAACTATAGGCTCAACTATATCTAGCATTTGGCTACAATTCTTGTTGCCTGCATCTTCTGTAGAGAAAATAATCAGTATGGTGAAAATATTGCTCTTCATTTATCATTTAGGATTTAAGACTTAGGCTGCATATGCTGAAAATAACAGTCGTACTCATTATGGTAAACATCCACCTTTAATATTTGATTTAGGATACAAGTGACCTGTTGTTGCCTACCTCCGCTTAGATTTTATTCAGACATAACAGATTTCTCCAACAGAGCACACTATTTTCTTTGGCCTCTTTTTTTAATTCAAGCTTTTCCATTTTCACTGTGCACTTATTTTTTCTATTTTAAGTAAGATGTTTTAGTAGCTTTCTAGGGACAAAATTAAGTGTGAGGTTGACCTTAGCTTTTCTGACTAACAAATGTACAAACTGTGTTGTATTTCAAAACACGGAATATAGCATTTTGAATCTAGTTAGAAATCTCAGGAAGAACAAGATCATGCTCAAAAGGAAAATGAAGGCCTTTGAGAATAAAGAGGTATAAGGACTTTTACCGYGTAGAGCTTACCAACCCATCTAAATAACCGGTTTCAGGACACAGGATGTTTTATGCATTAAATCCAAGACCTCATTACAAGTTAGCTGTCATTACCACGACAAAGCACAAAAGATTTACTTGTGAGTTAGACTTTCTGTACTTGATAACCATATTACATCTGAAGTTACGTGAACTAGCTGCAGTGTTGATGTCTCTGGATACCATTACTGTGGTGAGTTTGACTTCAGAATCTGAAGAAACAGGCATCTCTGCTCTTATACCTTCCAGTATTTGGGTCTAAAATACTGAAGACCAACTCTCATAGAAATGATTTTTTTAAAGCCTATCCTTCCATACCAGGAGGTTCTCTTGCACCGAGATACCATCTGCTTTTTTTGACTTGTTACCTGTTGATTCTTACGAAACATAAGTCAGCAACACCAAAAAAAAAAAAAAAAAAAGTAGGCAGCTGAAGTTACCACAGTCCCTTCAGCAACTTTTAAATCCTAAAGCTTGATTAGGTGTCAAGAGGCAAGTGCTACCTGAGAATACTGAAAAGTGCCCACAAAGTGAAAGGATAGGCTTGCTTATAATCCCCTCTCCTCTTCCCAATCACTTTCTCCAAGTTCAGAAACAGCCAGGGTCATGTTGGGCTTTCCCTGAATCTTGCTGGAAGACTTGCCTTTATTACTATCCTAATATTTTGTCTCAAGGGACTTCCACTATATATCCGAGTGCAGGGTTCAGCCAACCGATAACAAGTCTGTGTTTAGCCATTCATATCCAGCTAGATTTCAAAGTTATTTAAACTACTGGAAGGAAGTAATCCTTCACAGACAGATGAATTTAAATCAAAACCGAAACACTGAAAATCAAACTATAATTTAATTTAGCCAGGTCAACTCTAAACCACATAAGTTCCCAACTCAGAGAAAGCTGTGGGCAGGASTGAGAGTCGAGTTAACAAGCACATTACAGGAGTGAGGAGGGAGGGAGGGAGGGAAGACTGATTCTTCAACAAAGACATCTTTAGAAAACAAAAATCTTCAAAATTAAACRGTAGGGGAAAAATGCAGCAAAACAAACTGCTTAAGTATCCTGAATAAAAACTACTACTTTCTGAATCAGGTTTGACCTGCTTTTTCATTTCTGTAAGCCATTTCCCGCTGCCTGCCTCATGCTGACAAAGATCTGCAAGAAAAATGCATTTGCAGGCTGCTGTTTTAAAGTTAACTCACTAAAGAAGTCAGCAGATACTTCTTTGAAGCTTACATAATATACGTGGAAGTCAGGGCTATCAAACCTGCTATTTTTCTCCTGTGCCACCAGGTAGTTGCACAAAGCACGGCTCACCATCAGAGCAGTATTCTTCCTCTAATGCCTGTGTCATCTCACATTTCAAAGACATTTGTTGCCACATTGTAGTTTATAATAAGCCTCCCGGACTCATGTAAGGATTAAATGAATCCAAGGACCGACCGTCTCCCACTCAGACCCAACTGCTGACCAGAGGGTCAACAATTCAGTTCTGCGGAGCAGCAACAGTCAGAATCCATGGACTTAGTGACAGCCACATCCAGGGGCACGTTTTCAGTTTGATCAGTGTGACCTCTGAAGAATCAGACTGCACAGACACTTATCACAAGTTCAGTGAGGCTCAACTACAGCACACAGTCAACTAGCTTCGCTGAATCGCTGAAAACCTGTTGATTTTATGTAACTACAGCTTATTTTCAGTCATGAGCTTTCAAATTAAGAGTGTTTAAGGCAACAGAAATGGTATCTTTTAACAGAAAAGTACCTTTTCAAGATTTGAATGTGAAGTCAAATATTATTTAGCCAATTCATACAGCCGAGCCTTTGTCACCATGAAAAGTTGGTGTAAAAATGAAGATCCAGTGGCACTGAAATATTATATTGCAATGAAACTGGGCGAATCATGCAAAGTGTTCTCAGATATCCCAAACACATGCAAGAGGTACTAGTTGGTGTATACAAACATTGTCCCCAGTATCAGTAAATACAGTTTAATAAACTAATAAATAACTTAAAAGGCTTTCAGAGTAGCAGGACAGTTAGCACCAGCTTAAATCCTTAATTTTCTGTATCCATTGACACTTTTTTCTTCCATTTTCACATATGGTAAGTTTGCAACAGACCAAATATTTGTTAAGATTTCCATTTATAAATGCTTATTATATGCCAAAGCTTTGCACAGTTTCAAAAGAATAGTAACATAAAAAAAAGCTAAGATTAAAAACTGAGAACTCCCATCAGCTTATTAAAAAGAATGCTACTCCATTTAAGTTTCCACTCCTGTTTCCCGATTACATAAAATCTGTAAAATGCTGTTATTCTAGCTTGTTTCCCAAGGTTTCTATACTTAGTATCTGTCCTACCAATTAAATGAAACTTGTAATATAGACACTTTGCTCCTCCTTACTATAACTGCTTTACTATACCGAAAATCTACTTCTGAAGCCAAATTGTATTAGTTGTTACTATATGGCCAAGTTAACAAAGATTAAACTGGCAAAAATGATGATCTGACAGAGCAAAAATCTCAGGATTAGACAGTTTAGGTGGATCTTGTCTTCCAAAACAGCAAAGGTTAGTGTAGTTAAGTACCTTTGTAGAGGCACCAAAAACAAACAGCCCTTTCAAACTGAACTTTCAAAAAAATTTTAATTTTTCATTTCAAAGGGGATCTTAAAACTACTAGATACACATATATCCCTGCCCCACTGCCTTGTAACATACATTCAGTAATTTAAAATAAAGATTCAATATTTTATAGGTTTCATATATATTATATATTTAATATATAATATATATTTATATGTACATTACACAGATACATACACTCTCAGTCAGCAGGATTAAACTGTTCTGTTTTGAAATGTTTGATTGGTATCACTAGCCTACGTCAATTATTTTGTGAATTCAATGGTATTTATCTATTACCTGAAAGGAAGAAATTTAAAAGACCCAAATGGAACCCATGGATCAATATTAGCACCAATACAGATGGCCAGTACTTAAAAATGACTGCAGGGACTGCAATAATATATATTTTTATAACACCTCTCCCACTGCACAAGCATTCCTGCATATATTTAGGCAGCAATATCTGCCCGGTCTACACATCTATTCCTATGCTAAATTTAAACGTTATGTAACTTTCTTTACTGTAATATACAGCATCTTTCCTGTCCTGTTGGATTATTTCATCTCCCATGGTGAAAAGTGATCATCAGCTATCCAACAGAAGCTTTTATCTCCTCTCCCCCTCCCCTTCACTGTATGGCTCAGTTCCCAGATGTCACTCAGCAGCAGCCACCACCAGCGTAGCAGGCACCCTCCTAACGTCGCTCACGCGCCCACTGCGACCCTCGAGACACGAGGTCTCAAGAGCGGCTCGCTGCTCGTGGAAATCAAGATGCCTGGAGGTGTTATCTTCTCAACATGCCCACCAACACCAGCCACACAACAACCTTAATAAATTCAACTAGTTACCTACCATTTTGGTAACAACAGTAACAAACCCAGTTCTGATTTTAAACATTTTAAGAATATTCACCCTGAGAACGCAGAGGAAGTGTTTACGAATAAACTCTGATATGTTTTCTCTTCGTATATAGCTTTCTTTTATCTTCATCTCCTCTTGGGTACCTGGGTTTGTATCTAGAAGGTGACCTCATACTTGCTTGGCCAGCTGCTCAGTTCATGCCACGGTCAGGTATTGGTGATAGAAAAGCCCAAAAAGGCTCGTGGAAAAGAGGCAAGCAGCAATCCACCAGGTGAGGAAAGACAGCAGTCCCCGGAAAAGGAGAGGAGTGAAAATATTCTTTAGGCTTCCCAAAGCCACTGTTATCTGTACTACAGTTACTTTCATCTTTCCATCAGCAGATGGAGACTCTGAATACATTGAGCTGGGAAGCGGATTGTTTTCTACTGGAGTGTCAGAATTAGATTCTGGATAGATGCCCCAAGAATAATTACCTGTTTAAAAAAAAACAAACAACAAAAAAAGTAACTGGTAAGCTGTTTGTAGAATTAGCCTAAATCCTGCCATTTTTATGAACTTTGCAGTTGACAGAAAAAAAAAGGTCTTTTTTTTCCTCCACAYATAAAAACTGGAAAATTTTACTTATAAACTTAGTAAATATTAACTGTATCCATTCATTTGGCTTCCTGCTAATACTAGTAAGCCAGCAGGCTAGGATTCACCTTACCTTTTGACATCCTGACGTTTACATGTGAACCACTTGCCTCGGGACAGTGCTTGGTGTGATTCATCTCACCAGATGTGGATGCCTACTTTAGCATGGAATGAATCACAGCCTAATGATATCTACTTCTTTCTGTTGACCTTTGGCAAAATGAATGCCACCACTGCGTGGCAAGCTGTGAAAGACACCCCTCACGAGAGAGGAGAGAAAGCTCGGAGCCAGAGCAGGTCTCCTAACAATGAAACAAAACCTGCATCCTATAGCTTGTGTTCAAAAAGTTCACTGAACACTGAAATTTTGGAGATTGAAAAATCGAAAAAGGACTTAACAACTATTCATAAAGTTAAATTGGATGTTCTTTATACAGCTGATTTTTAAAGTACTTGCAAGGAGATGAAAAATGCAATGAAGACAAAACAGCTTAATTTGTATTAAACAACTTATCAGAAATAAATCAAACTGGCATATTGTTGAAAGCCATCAAACACAGCAACAGATGTTTATCAGCTTAAAAGTTGTTTATCAGCTAGTTTTAAATGGCAGGAAACAACTAAACATTTCTTGGTTCCAAGTACCCATACTTTTCAATTCTCTTTAGCAACCTGAAAATATAGGAACATATAGAACAAATCACATTTATGTTCATCAAATTTTGCCTACCTAGTGTTTTCAATAGCAGAGTAGTGTGAAGGAGCATGACCAATGGTGCAACATACTGCAGTGCAATAACACAAAGATAATAGAAAACCCGAGCCACCTGAGAAGACAGAAGAGAGTAATTCATGAGTTCTGGGCATCCAAAACAAACACCTTTAYGTACATGTTTAGGAAAACAAACACACAAGCAATTACTAAAAAAATATATTCCTATTCAAAAAGAAAGCATTTTAAAAAGTTTTCTAGGATGTTTTGGTATGCTAAAAAGATCTAATAGAGAAGTTATCCCTAAAATGAATTCTAGTTGCAGCACACAAAATCCTGAAAGGAAATAAAGAAAATAATTACAAATATCAGTTTATTAAACAAGACTTATTTAGCTTACTTATGCTAACTTAAAATAAGCATTCAAGGTTTCATATCTCAATACACTTACGATTTTGCTAAGCCATCTCAAAGCTCAATATATAGTTAATTTTTAAAATATCAAGTAAATTCCAAACTAAATCCCATTTCAAAAATGATGTAGCAGTCACAGTCTAAATCCTCATTAAAAGTAAATAAAAGTGTGGTTAATATTCCAATCTCTTCTCATGGTGAGGTATTTTTAATATTTCCAAATGTGAAATACCAGTATTTTAAAAACAAAGACAAGAGGGTTTTTCATTAGTAGCTGATCAATAACAAGGTATTTAAATGGTCTTTATTTCGGATACACATTATGGTTCATTGAGACCCACTCAGATTTATCCCTCTCCCTGCTCCCAATCTGTACCATCTTCCTTACRATTGTTACATTACATATTTTATATAAGCTGTTGACCTAAAAGACTAGATCAAATAAAGAAGGAAAAAAGTCATAAAATCAATAGCAAGCAGGCAATGAAATAAAGTTAACTGGATTTCACAAAAGTACAGAATACAGGGTGGCAAGAAAGATGAAGGCAGACATGACATTTTTGGAAACAGCTTTAAAACCTCAAAGGGCTTTGAGATGAGCAAGCATCAAAAACTAACAAGAGCTAAAAAGAAAATAGTAAAACACTGACAGAAGGAAAAGCATGAGACAAAAATATTTTTATCATATGCCATCAATTATTTTACTAGAGCAAGTAAGAGAGTAATGACCAGCACAGACAGACAGACAGRGAGAACTTCACTGGCAAGAGCTCCAAAGAAAAAGGAGTGTGGGATTTTACAAATGATATGAAATCTCCCCAAACTAAGCTAATACATTCACAACAACTACAACAGCTCTGTCACAGCCCCTTGTCACTAGCTGTACTCCCTGTTTTGTTGAAGCCTGGTGCTAGTCACTTTGCAACCTAATATTAAAAATAGCAACCACTGCAGAGCCCATTCACAACCCCCGAATATTTGTGGAGAAGCACAGGAGTAGGGACAATCCAAACGCAGAAAAGATGCTCCATCCCATGACACACTTCTACGTTTCTTCAGGAATACACTCTGATTCAGCAGAGTGTCAGATGTCACCACCATGAAAGATGATAAATTTATTATTTTATAACAAACTTTAAAAAAAGCTACTTTTCAGTTTGTTATAAATAAATAAATAAATAAATGAGTTGTGTTATTATTTATTTATTTATTTATTTATTTAGAGCTCTTTGAGTTGTGTTATTATTTAAAGAGCTCTTTCCTCTTTATTACTTTGCCCAGACAGGCAGACAGTTTTGTATCTAGGCTAGCCCATCTGAGAGTGGTCTTGTACAACTAGAGGACTAACTCATGTTACCCAAAATACAGCCAACCTATCTTAAACTTTGTCCCAATTTAAAAACCACAGTTGAGATTAGGTAAACAACATTCTGCCATTCTATCAAAAGCTATTTTTTCCCTCACACTGTAGCTACAAATAACCACTCGCCCTACATGCTCACTAGGTTACATACGATTAACAGAAGCAATCATCGCGGTAAGCACAAGGCTTGCCAAAATGTTTGCAAAGAATATTTCATGCAGGAATCTCTCAGATGGATAAACAACTTCACAAAGCATCCATATAATAATGGATGACATCTCTTTGGTTTCCAAAGTTTCTCTYTAATGATCCCATTCTTATAAGGGATAGTAGTTTCAGAAGCTTCGTWCAGATTTCTAGTGCCACAAAGACACAACAAACCAGCTGTTTATCTTCCTATTAAAAAGAAATTGCACAGAGCATGCACTCCAACTACATACAAGCTTAACGCTATTTCACTTACCATTTTCTGTAAATCAACTGTACTTATTCTGCCAGCTTCCTTTTTCATCTGATCCACACACTTCTGTGCTAAATTCAGGTAGGCCTGCAAATGACTGCGCATCATAGCCAACCGCAACACGCACAACAGGATTATAATCCACAACCGCATGGTGTCAAACGTATCTTCTGACATCCTGAAGGAAAAGAAAGGTAATGCTTTCCAAAGGTCATTAGAGTTATTTGCTAGTATTATCTGTGAAGACACTGAAGTTCATGTRCAAATGCATGTGCATTGTCTCCTCCTCCCCCTTTTTTGGTCACCCTGTTTTAGCATTAGACCCAAATTAGCACCTATTCACGTGCAAACAAGAACAATCTTAAATGCTGAATTCTGAGCAATGAAGATAGGATGCCAAAAACAAGCTCTTATAGATAATTCAGCTTTTGAGATATATACTTGCAGCTACCTTAYACCTTACAAGCACAACCATAGCACAACTCCGATTTTAAGAAAAAGAGAAATAAAATGAAAACACAAAACTTGTGTTTCAAACTTTTTTTCAATTCTGTGACCACTGAGTTATCTTAGAAACATCAGTTGTATCTAGAAAGCAGAAGGTGACATTCACATGAGTTTCAAGTCAGTGTCTTACTATTTTGAACTAAATTAGCTACATTAATAAGACGACAATGACAATCCCCTATGCTCCTAAGCTAATTTCAGCTATTCTTCCTGAAAATTCTTTCTCTTTTATGCTTTTAAATATTTTAGCTACCAAATTTCATATGCATTTGATCTACACAGATCTTAGGACAAATCTCATGGTACAAAGAGCCTTAGGTCAGTTCTCACACCAATGATTTCAATTGTCTTCAGTGAAGTGACTTCTCTCTCACACCTCTAAGAAAGATGTCAGGTATTAGACACTGGCAATAAAGAAGTATTCTGCTCCAAGGAAGAACAGCACAGGACTCCAAGGAGATGCCAGAAGACAGCAGCTCTTTGGGAACCACAGCTTTACATTTCTCATCAAGCTTTAACACTCTTAAATTAATTCCTTTTTTCCTTAACTACAGAAGACCTTCCAGCCAAAATGCCTGTAGTACCTTTCGAGACAGATATAGCCATACCAACAATTTTCAGTCATCTACATTGTTATAACTTTTACAATGTACTACTTGCACTTTTGGTTTTATCCCAAATATTCCAGAAAGAATTTTTAAAAGGAACCTTACAAAGGAATGCTCTCTTTGCCCAAAGGTGGGTTCATAATGTAGTCCTTAGTGATAGGTTTTACCCACAGTAGAACCATAAGTAAAGGCGCCAAGAAGTTTATATGTAGCAATGTTCTGAAAGAAGGAAAAAAAAGGGTGGAGGGGAGAGAAAGGGGAGTTATTAAAAACAGAAAATCAATATTCTGTTAAAATTGCTGGTACAGATTCAAAAAGAGTAGTTCAATTTTAAAATACTGGGAAAAGGTAAAAAAGAAAATTACTTTCTTACGACCTAAGTTTCACAAAACCAGGAATAAAGTAAATTAAGAAGTCACTGTGGTAAATAAATAAATAAATAAATAAATAAATAAATAAATAAATAAATAAATAAATAAAAGGAGGGAGGGATAAATCCATTTTTCAGACATTCCATCAAACTAACCAAAATGAGCTACATTCATTACACTACACTACGGTCACTTGTTGAAAATTTGCATACAATGGCATAACCCAGAACTGCGGTAGCCATTAAAATCATAATGTAGAGGATTGGTAACTCGGATAATTATGACATATATGCTGCTATTTTGGKTTTTTTTTTTCCACTAACAGGAAACCATTCTCACAGGTCATATTTTCCAGCTTAATGCAATTTTTAAATAGAAATCTTCACTAAATGAAACTTGGTGCCTACATGCAAWTAAAGATACTCTTACTAAAATAATAAACAAAGCCACTTCATTTCAAAAACACTACATTCCCTCTATTACACTACACAGTTAAAGTAGAGGCAGCTCTAAGCTCTAAGTTAAAAAAAAAAAAAAAAGAGAGAGACATTTGCATTTGAAAAGACAAAATAGATTTCTGTAAGTTTTTCTTGAAGTTAACCTTCATTTGAGCCCCATATCCCTGCCTTTTTGCATTACTCAAATGACAACACAGTGAAGATGCTGCAGATCTGGTGTTGTGCTGGGAGCACTTCCTYACTAACAGGTTCAGCTTGTCTATGTTGCCATCTCCAGCCAGACTGCTTCTACTCTATAGAGAAAATAATGAAGTAATCAAATTGATCTAAAAACGTAAGACCTTACTGCTTTCAAATTATCAAGCGTCCTAAACATCTGCACGTTTCAGAAGATGTCACCATACAGTTTAAATCACTGGTTTCATACGGAGAAAGAAGCACTGCTGGTTATGCAGTGTTGCTATGGAACACTACAGCACCAAGGAACGGTCCAAAGCATTTCAATAACTTCCAAAAGAATTTTACCTGAGTTTCTACTTATTTGAGACCTCCTAATAGGTTAATGGACTGGAATGTGCCAAAGGGTGGTAAGAATTGCTTTCWGTTTATTAGAGTTGAGGGAGAAAGGCTGAAAGACTCTGGAAGCAGGCTCAGGGAAAAAAAGAATGTATAGGGAAGTGGTACAAGTAGATTAAGGAACTCCAAAATATATCCAAGGATGAAAGTTGCTGCTAAAGGGAAAAAAAACTCAACAACAACAACAAAACAGAAAAGTCTACTGGAATTAAAAGGGATATCAAGTTATTTTAATTTTATTTTGCACGAAATTTTATACCATATTTATATAGGTAAGAAGAATCATGGTTATGATTTTGGCCAATTAGAGAAGTGGAATTTGATCATTTACCTAACCTCCTCTTCTTTTACTTACTGTTCCCTATAAGGAAAGTCTCACATTCTGTAATTATGTCTTGTGTCTTTTAAGCTTTACAAATGTATGACCTTATATTTGACTGCAGGGAAAGGCATTGTTTTCCAGGACCCAAATTAGAGAGCTTTGTATCAATGACATGTCATCCTCATTTACTGCTCCCCTTTAGTCACTGTCAAACTACTGCAAACGGTCAATAATGATCTACTCATTGATAAAAACACAACACTTAAGGCAAAAACTGATCTCTTCAGAGCCCATTAAAAACAATCAGTCAGCAACGATTCTTTATTTATAACTGCATTACCCAATTACATTGATATCTAACCAATTTTYTAATCCATTTAACATCATTTTTTATATTACTACAGTTGAATAGGCACAGTATTGGTAGACTTACAAAAAAATTTTGCTCCATGCTGCACAATCAGTTTCAACTTTCACTAAAGATTAAGTACAACAAAAGTCTTAAAATTTTTCCTTTTTCTTTTCCACAATTCCAGATGAGTGGATATTAATCACCCTCTTAGTTCTTGATTAATCAAGTTATGTTTAGTTATATTTTTCCTAGACCTAGGATTCTGCAATCTAGCAATCTAGAATCCACAGATCAAGAGAAATACTGGAAAAAACAGTAGTTCCAGARAAGACATAGGAACTTTTAAAATACTGAAAAGCACAAAAACAAAAGGCTCAAGAGTATAATTTGCTTAGCTGAAAAAATAAAAGACTAAAGAGGTGACTTGATCACAGTCTATACATAGACAGAAACTTAAGAGTAGATGTAACAAAATCCATCATCTTGCAGCTGTAACTGGATGCATTCGACTACAATAAGAAAGTAGTGTCAAATACAGAGGAATTAATTAATTAATTAATTAACAAYTCCCCGGCTGAAAGATCCATTCTGAAAACAGATAGTTATTTCAAGTGGGCAGTTGGGGCTAAGAGCTAAAATTTTGTGCGCATACATGTACACCCACACCTTAATTTGAGTAAAATTAATTGGAAAAGAAAAAAAATTCATGTCGAAGTCTAACAAGTTTCTTATGTAAGCAGCAACACTTACGATCACAACAGTTCATGCTGCAAAATCCTTCATTAACATGTGCTAAATATTTAGAGGCTGTGATCTATGAAATTTGAACATTTGAAATTGTTTCCTTAACAAAAAAAAAAAAAAAAAAATAATGCTGAAGAGAAATACTTCAATTTTATTTCCAACCCCAAGAACAGCTGAAAATGAAAGCATTCCCTTAAGATTAATAAACCTCTGACCCTTATTATATATGTTGCATCAAAACAACGCAAGATACCTGGAAATACTGAAGAAAATAATTTTAATTTACCTTTAATTTTAAAGGCAAAAGTATTAACTATTGAACTTGTTTCCTATATGCTATTCTAATTTCAACATTTAACAGAGGTTTTTACTGAGTTTTAGATTTCCTCTGTTTCCAGTTCACTGCTTTTCTAAAGCTATTTATTCCTTTCATTATCTTCTTGTTGATCTTACCCTAAACTCTTTAACATCACCTGGAAGAAGCACAAATAAAATAAATAAATAAATAAATAAATTGGGGTGCACCTCTTCTTCCACAGTTATCTGCATTTCCAAAAAGATGTGACGGGGAAAAGAAAGCAGGAAGTAGAAACACTCACACTGGAACAGAAATGCTCCTGCTGGAGGAAAGGGACATTCCTTGAACTGGCACTCTAGTTCAGAGGCAGAGAAGATAATACACTGGCAGAGGGCAGGTTGAGCAGAAAGAGGCAGATGGCAAGTTTGCTGGATATATGAAAAGCAGGCAGCAACACAAGTCTTAGTCACTACCTTCTTATTGGAATAGTTTTTCTTTTCAGACATCAAATAGAGAATTAAGAGTGGGTAGCATATACCTATGTGTGTATATTTTCTCTTACTGTGTTATTTTTTCTGTTGCTAAATTCAGAGCATCCAGATGCATTTGAGCCAGTCGCAAGCCAGGGAATGTCAAAAAAGCACCAATAAGTGAACACAGAACAGCCAGGAACAATTTGAAGGTTAGTTTAGACACAGGACCCCTAAAAGAAAAGAAAGGAAATAAGCATTTTCTGAGGGGTAGGGGGAGTTGGGGTGGGCAAATCAGAGACTACTTTCAACTTAACATTATCTAGCATTTATCAAAAGAGCAAACAGTATTCTATGGTTTGACTCTAGAATATCAGCATTATTACAAAGCAATTTGAGAAATTGAAATAATAATAAAAAAAAATTCAAGTCACCTATAAAAAAAAGGAAATTCTTCAATGCAGGAAGACAAAAACCTAAACTAATTAAATTTGTTAGTAAAGAAAAAAAAAGAAAAAAATTGTAAATGACAGTGAGTTATTATATCAGACTGGCTAGTAGAATGTAGTGATTTTTTTATACAAGAACAGATATATGGTAAGTTTTAACCACTCAAAGACAAAAAATGGGAATTTTTTAATTCTTGCATTCAATCTTAAATAGCCCTATGTATGTTAACAATAAATCTGTGGATAACTGGATTAATARCAGTTTGATAGGGCTAACCAACATATCTCTACCAAGCAAGGGGTATTGTTTGTTACAATGAACGATCTTTTCAGTATATCATAGATRAGGAAATAAATTCAGAATCAACTCATTTAATGTATTAATAACCATGGGTTACACGAGACAAAAAAARAGGGGGGCAAACAACAAATACAGATTAAAGAGGAACAGAAGCAAGTCTAGTGACCCACATGAGCTGCAGATTCTTTCTTAATCTGCATCGTTCAAACGAACGAGAGACAATATGGTCAACTCAATCACTGCTATAAGCCAAAGCACTGCAAAAGTTTGAGAGAAAGGAATTGGACACTAACAGGAAAATTAATACAGAAGTAAATTCTGAGTAGTTTAGGAAAACTAGAGCAAAAATAGGTTAAGAAACACATGGGATTCATTTTATGGGCTTCTTTCTCATTAAATATCCACATGTATAAAAAGACAGATTATTCTAAGTGTGTGTGTGTGTGTGTATATATGTGTGTTTGAAACTTCTATTCCTCACAAAAAAACACAGTTCTTATACAATATTTTAGAACTTTTGAACATGAAATATAAAGTTGTATGCCTTCAGTGATGACATACTTCATATAAGTATTTTAGAGCATACGTTTCAGAAAAAGACTGTAACAGAGATCAAGTTTTGCAATATATATAAAAGGTCTATGAGTGACTGTACACATAAGTAATATTACAAGTCAAGAGGCGTTCCTTTCTCAGTACAATACTTGGATGTACTATAGCAAGTAGATATATTTGCATAGAGGAAAATATTATTTCCACCTGAAAATATGACTCAAAGCCAAAATTTACTCCTAATTCCAACTTTATCACAGGCTCTGTGACAGGTTTTTGCCCTCTCATGTTCTTGCATACCACAGAAGCTGGAAAAAAAAAAAAAGAAAAAAAAAAGAAAAAAAAAAAAGAAAATCTCCTGATTTAAGCACTTTTCTCAGAGAAGGAGAAACGGTTCTGGAATTACAATGAGAAAGAGGTTCATAATTTGAACTATACTTCATAGTCTCAGGCAACTGCTAGGACAGAAACTGCATCAAAACTAGAAAGAGAAAAGACATCTGGAACTTAAGTTGCTTGCAGATACTGATGGATTATTTTCATTAATCCACCTCTTCATTAACAGAAGAGTACAAGCATATGCAAAAGCAATGCATGCAACACAAACGCTTGCTAAGCAAATTCAAGGGGYTCAGTTATTAATGCAACATAATGAAGACCAATATATTTCCAGAAACTTACTGGGATTCCAAACCCTGCTTTTCAAGAAACTGCATCGCACTTTCCGAAAAATTTGAGAATCCTGTAGAGAGACATATAATATATGTATTTTTTTCACAGTACAAACACAGAATCTTTTTTTTTCTTGAAATAAAATGCTAGGTAACAGAACATCTTTAAAACAAATTTTCACATGTCTAGCGTAGCTCTTTCATGTGCTAATTAGCATGCCACAATGCAATAAAACTTGGTTATTAACATGAGCAGTCTTTGAAAACATCTCTTTGATATTTGTACATTTCATGAACGTGAATAAAATTTACATTAATTTTTAAGAACATAAGTATCTTCTTTTCTGTAGAGGAGCTTCCCCTTACTATGCAAAGTAAAATGGGTTAAAAATAAAACTGGAAGGCAAATAAAATTAATAAAACAAGCAATATAGGCAAAGACTACACTATCTAAAACAAACAGGGAAAATACACAGGATAGCCTTCAAGAACCATACACCAAAGCAAGATTACCTAAAAATTTACCACAGAAAGTTCATTTTAATAAAGATACTATCAAGAACACCCGAAGGCTTAACAGGAGATTTTCAGCTCATGCAATCAATAGGCCTATTGCAAACATGGAGGAAAACAGTTACCTGATTCCAGTCCAAATTCTAGGTAATTTTCCGTCACAATCAGGATTGCCATTGCTTTCACAAAGAAGAAAAAGCCAAAGGTGACACACACAGATCTTTCGCCTCCATCTTCTACTTTGAAATAATGAGTGGTCAATGAAAACAGTATCTTACTAAACAAGGAAAAGGTCAAGGAAAATTAAGAGCTTGTAAAATAACTATACTTAAGAACTATAACACCGTATTTTTACCATCTATACTAATATTGTTCCGAGTGTTAAATAAATAATATGCACTATGCCAATCTGAGAGTTAATTATGCTTTACAGAATTTGGAAAATTTAATAAGCACAGACACAAAATATCATAGTGAGTAGCTAGGTRTAATATACTACTCTGAAATACAGTTTTGTTTTGATTCAGGCTTACTGATAGTGATTGTTGTTGTATTTGGCTATCAAGCAGGGACAGATAAATCAGTTATGTCATAATTATAATGAATTACACAAGTTGCACCAAAACAAGACCTTTTATATTGAAGATATATAACATATGTATATATCTTCAATATAAAAAATCAAGCTACATAAAAAATTAAGCTAAACAACTCAAGATTTCACATTTTTTAACTTCAAAATTCAAAACATTACTTTTGAATAGAACAGGGAACACAGGGAAGTGAGTACACACATTTTTTAAACCGCAGTGATAGTGTATGCATGTCCTGTCAAAATGCACAATCCCAAATGGCTACATTCAAAATTCTGCACTACAGAAATCAAGTTCAAAATCAAAAATATAGAATCATTCAAGTCACTGTATGTTTGTTGCTGACATTATCTGGGTCAAAACGGTGCTTCAATCTCAAGTTAACTGCATGCAAATGTGTGTTTGGACATACACTTCCATTCACACACAAAAATACATACAGAGAGCAAAAATATTGTTTCTTGGTGGAGTAAAAGGCAGAAAAGGTGAGGACACAGATTTTTGTTTGTAAACTAAAGGCAACAAACACACAATAACCATTTAAAACAAAAGCTTTTCTCTTGAATGTCAGCTGAGCTTTCTGAAACAATTAAAGCTTCCAAGTAGTCTTATAAAATCTGTATTCTTTCAATTAAATTTTCCTCATCTTCAGACACAATGATTACTGGAAGCAGAAGACTTAGCTCTTCAAAAGCAAAAAAAAAAAAAAAGTTCCACTTTTTTAATAAATGGCAATGAAGGCCATATTTGTTGTTATTTCAGAAATACTGAAAGATTTTCTCAAGACACCATTCAAATGTCAGATGAGCATCTTTGTGCTCTATCTGGGGAGCAGGGCAGGAAACACCAGGTGCACAAAGAACAGGGACCAGTGCCATGCAGCTGCTCACTGATGCTGATTATTACATGTCTATTTCCTAAACAGAAAAATCTAGGAAACGATGTGTGTTTCTCTACTTCCATAGCAAGGTGTTCATGATATTTCAACTATCAAAATCAATTGCCCAATTAACAGSATATTCAGTATTATCTAGCAAATGCAATCTACTCCTTTCCCATTTTGAAAACAAGAGACTACACACTCTGTATGATACCTCAACTCCTTTCATGTTCGTATTTGTGGCAGCAGGGTTACATCTAAGAGGTTGCCTGCTCTGTTATCAAGCTGTTTAAAAAAAAMGTTCATTGAATATTCTCATTTTTAATGCATTTCTAAACATAATTAGCYCCAAAACTATACACTAGATTAATATAAATTTTTCATAATATACTGTCAACTCTTATTAATATATGCTGGAGCCCATTATAATTTTTTTTTCAAATGGCAAGTGATATCAAGTTCATATTTAAATAAAATACTTAGAGATCACTCCAGATAGTACTTGCTTTGAAATAAAAATAAAAAAAAAAAGGGAGAAAAAAAAGATTAAGTGTAAAGTCTACACATTTTCCTACTACATCATAGCATAGTCATTTATATTTGTACCTTTTTACATACTTGATAGTCATTTATATTTGTACCTTTTTACATACTTGAAATATATTTTAGAATGTAGAGTACATGAAAATCCATTTTAGGGACCTATTCAATAAAACATTTCAACTGTCATCACTTAATCTCTCATGAAAGCATATGATTATGCAATACTGCACTTCATTAAGCAGCACACATTTAATATATGCATTGCTGTATTTCATCTATATGCAGAGAAATATTCATATATGCACATTAGAGTGGCCTAACCACAGCATCTAACTTGACTCTTAAGTTCACAGTAATCAGCTTAAGCTGCCTTTATAGTTCATAAAAAGAACAGGCATGCCTCAAGGAATACTCACCTCATCCTAAAATGGGTACATAATAAGTCACATACAGTATGTTCTGAAAAGGTGTCTTTCTTTATATTAAAGGATGTTAGGAAGAACAGGGTAACTCCAATCCTTATAAACATTTTTTTTTCCAAAATGCAAATGTAAAACATTCCACCAAAAATAAGACATTCTTAAACCAAGTATCCTTACATAGTTAGTGATGCTGAGCACAAACTGAAATATATTACAGTCAAATCCTGAAGATGCACAAAGTACTTTGTAATAGCTTGTGACCACTAGCGCTACCTCCAAACAGGCTTTTTTTATAAAATATTTTTTTTTTTTTTTTATAAAATATCTGCCTCCGCAGATATTTTATATTTTCATCTATGGATTGCACCTAAAGTATCCAAAAACAAGTAACTGAAAAAGCACATTGATAATAAATCCCAGCAACAGCACAGGTTCAGATACCTTTAGGCAAATTAAGGATTRTATAAATCAAGTAAAAAGGCTCAAGTAATGTGAATAATCACCATTGCTACTACTTGATGAGTGAATTCAAAGTACTGTGTAAAGGAAATGTGACTTTTCTTCATGACTTCCATTTCAATGTTAAACTTTGTTTCAGGAACTAAAACAAAGCCTTGAGTGCTATGTTAATAGCTTGGGGGGGTTTTACTTTCCTTTACTTCACTTATTTCATAAATAGTGCTAAGTTTTTAGAATTTATAGAATTATTTCTAGAAATTGTATGCTATCTTTTATTTAAGATGCAGTAATTTTATATTTTTTGAATTACTGTACAGTCCATCAGCATTTATACACATGGTTAAAAAGAACCACTTGCATTTCTGATAAAATAGCTATAATTTGGGGATTTACAATAAAAAAAACAAATAAAGCTCTCTACATTATTTCTAATTGCACGCATGTAGTAAAAAAAAATACAGAAAATGTAACCAAGAATCCCAGAACTGTTGAGGCTGGARGGCACTTATGGAGGCCCATCTAGACCAAACCCCACTCAAGCAGAGTCAGACAGAACAGGCTGCTAACGCCAGCTGCAGTGCTTGGTCACCCTCACAGTGAAAAGGTGTTTTCTCATGTTCCAGTGGGATTTCTGTGCCTCTTGTCCTGTCACTGGGCACCGCTGAGAAGAGCTTGTCTCCTTCTTTATTCCTCTTCCATTTAATATTTAACACATTGATAAAATCCCCTGAGTCTCCTCTTCTGCAGGCTGAGCAGCTCAGTCCAGYGCTCTCAGCCTCTCCTTGCAAGAAAGATGCTCCATCCTTGATGACCTCCGTAGCCTTTTGCTGGACTCGCTCTAGTATCTTCCAGATGCAGCACTCCAGATGGTGACTTACCAATGCTCAATAGAAAGACAGGATCACCTCTCCCAACCCACTAGAAACACTGTTGAATGCAGCCCAGGTCAGGAGGAGGGGGAGGAAAAAAAAAAAAAAAAAAAAAAAAAAAAAAAAGGCCCCTGTAGCTAATTCCATTCCACATTACTAAGAAAACAAGCTTGAAATTCAGTCCTTGTAAACATCTGAGTTTGGTTTTGCCTCTGAATGCACGACCAACAGATGTTCAAATGAAAGCAGTGATTAGGACTGCATTTAAATTCCGCTGTTAGAAAGCGGTGCTTCAGTCCATTTTCCCCTATAATCCAAGCCAATAAATAATTTACCATTCTGTCACCTAGAGTTGCAATTACTATAGTATTCCTCAAATTGGTTACACTCAAGATTTGTTTCAAAGACAAAGCAAGAAGAGAACCAATATGTTACCATCCATACATTTAAGAACACATTACTGCTATTTTTCTTAAAGTTGTTTTTTCATGAGTTATATTAACCCCCCTGCCTTCCACGTTCTCAAAATGGGGTTGGAAGGCATCGGCCTTCTTAACCAGTAGTTGCTCTCCTCTCGTCACGATCGAAATAGGAATATTTCTAGAAATAAAATAAAAGCTGCTTAAAACCACAGATTTAAAAACCCCATTTAAAATGCACTAGAGTCAGGCACTATTTTCCTTGTCACCATCTCGTAGATGAGAAAAACACCTCTACATCTGTCTGTCCATTGACAAATAAAAGTCAACGGAGAAATGGCTTGTCTGAAAAGCAAGCTATTGCCACACACTTTGTTCTTTCATAGTGCAAGTAAATTCCACCTCTTGATGAGTTCTTACTCATGACCAGGAACATTCTGGATCTCATTCATACTGCAAGCTACTTTGAAAAGGAATTATTGTCCTTACTGTAAGGGCAGCACACACTAACAATTACCGAGTACAGACAGATAGTAAGCACATCCAGAACTGTTAGACAAGTCTAGGCAAATATGAGAAGTCAATGGTTTTACAAGAGTTCACAGTCAGTGCTTAAAACCAAAAAAGCTCACAATATGATTTTCTACATGGAAAGAGTGTCATGTCCACAGAGCAATCAATCTCGAATACTGAAGTGTTTCGTTATGTCTAACTTGGCAATTTAACTGGTTACTAGCTGTKGAGGGTACTAAAGAATTGGACAAATTCATTTTCTAACTCACCCCTACATACCCTGCCTTCCTACAGGTCCTTAACCAATTCCCAGGCTCTTAACCAATTCCTCAGCTCATCACCTTTCACATCTTTAAAAGGCTTCTTTCCTCCCCAAAGCATAAGTCTGGAACAGTCGGTGAAAACAGCTAATTACCACACAAACATATGCGTCCAAGACTGCTTTCTGCAGTACATAAAAAACATCACAGGTGCTTCTCACTGTGGCTTGATAATGTKTGTTTCCTAAATACTCTGCTTTGCTTCTCTCAATTTCAGGAGCTCTTCACTGAACTCTCAGCTCCTACAGATCTACATATTTTATTCTCCTATAAGCTTCATTATAAGAATACTAAAGAAATACCATACTAAATGTATGAAAAGCAAAAAGCATGTGGTAAATTTGAAAACTTCTGCTAGTTTAAATACTTCAGGTACAAAAATCTACCCCTGGGCAAAATCTAATCATTGAGAACTATTATTTAGAACCTATTACAGGTAAGCACTGATTTCTGGTTCATATACATTTTGTTCATTTTCTTCCATATATGGTCTGGTATCAAGATTTACAAGTTATTTCCATCAGTACAGGCAAACGGCACATACATTATCTAACATGAGCACTGCCACACACATCCTTTATCCAAATGTTAAATATATATTTATTCTGCAAATGAGCAATACACAGCTTCCTATGAATTGTAGGATGACATAAAAGCTGTTTGGCATGKACTGATTAAAGGAAACAGTAAAGGATACACTGCAAAGGCCAAGACCAGCAGGCACCACACTACGCTGATATTCATTTCTTGTGAGGGCTTCACAATACTGTAGTAGACTTCAGTCACCACATACACAACTGTAGCTGCAACAGTGAAATCCACCAACCACTGATACTCAGGAAAATAATGCAATGCTGAAAGATATAAATTGCAAATCTTAGATGTGCAACGATATTTTAAAGGAAATTATTGACATATACAGAAAAGAGTGACAATTGCAAATTATTTTCAGAGCTGCTTCTTGAGGTCACAGCAATTAAGTTAAGAGCAACAGTAAAAAAAGTAACTTCTGTTTTCCCCAGTAAGTCTACCTTTTAACCTGAATTTCACTGTTCACCTGTTGCTTGATACTGGATTACTATTCAACAATTCCTGAGACTACAAGATGTCACTGTTCTACAAGTTCACCTTTTTTTGCATCAACCTGCTAATATTAAGAAGCACAGCTAATTTAGATTTCAGCTTCAAGGTAGAAAATGATCCTCTACTTTAACTACAGTTATCACAAATTCTATTTCTCTATTTAAGATTGAAAGCCCAGGGACAATCATTTAATGTACTGTATGTACACAGAGAAATTCTACTGAGCATTTTTCCTTTGACTGCAAGGCACTTGATGCCAAAAACAAGAAATCAGCTGAATCCAGGTATTTCAGTGAAAGTCTACTATTTATTTTCAAAAAACTATTTAGTTAGACTTAATGTATGCATGCATATATAATTTTTAAAAGATACTTAAGCCCTTCACAGTATCCGTATCTGTTAGAAGATGCTTATTTTGCTCTCAGGGAGATGCTTTAATACTATTATTTGAAGCAAGAATTACTAACTTAAATTTGTGAATGCTTTTCTAGCATGCCTATTTACATGCTAGTTTCAAAAAGCTGTACATTTTTGTTACAGATCAGGTATTCTCAGCACTATTTTGGAGAGTTTAAGCTGAGAGAACTCCTGCTCAGCACTATGCTTTCTTTCTACATTCATGCATATAATATGTGCATGTAAAAACATGGCTAGGAAGAAAATATGTATCATATATACTTACCTATCCATCCATGTATGACTTCTCTTTAACAGAAAATTGGTTATGTTTAAAGAACCAAAAATTAGCATTACAAAAAACATCTATTAACTTTCAAAGTATTTAATGCTGCTTATTTCTGCAGTGTCACTTTTGTTTTCTAAATATTTTACTTCAAAGTTGTAGATGTGTGGGTGAAAGGTCTAGGTTTCAATGCTACAGCACATCTATTTTAGCTGAAAAGAAAGCGCATGTTTCGACATCTGCCAGTTGTCATTTTCTTGTACAAAGCTATGATCACATTTTTTTATGTCTGTTTCAAATACACGGAGTGATGTGATCCTTTTGGTGTTGTCTCATATTGCTAGGAATGCCTGATACAACAATAGATGTGCTTTATGCTGGATTTCACCTACACATCCTTTTCTGTAACACTGCTATTAAGATGTCACCCATGGAACAACAAAGGAGATTTAACCCTAATTCTTGCCTTCTCACTTTATAATCAGTTGTGCTTTTATTCTTTCATTGTCTATCAAAAGAGATATTCCAGTGTTTATTGCAAATAAACATTTGATGGAAAACAATGTACCACAATGTCAGGATATATTTGACACAATATACATTGTCTGCATCCACTTATCCTTACCTAGAGTGTCCCTTTCAGTCACTGACTTTGTTTCCAGATGAAGATCAATATCTTTTGGAATGGTTAGAGGCTTGTTTTCAATATGACCATTATATTTTCTGTAAAAAAAGTAAATGAAACATGAATACAAACAAATCAACTTGTTAATTACATAAAGATATTTATTATTTAAGAAGCGTGCAGATCATTTTTCCCCTTATGCAAAAATGTTTATCTAGGTTAAAAAAGAAAAAAAAAAAGCATTAACTCAAGTTCAAACATGCACATATCTTGAGAAACAACTATGTCAGTAATTATTAGCTTTACCTTACAAGGCTCTGAAATACTACTTTTCTTAAATGTACAGGCCTAAACAGCATCTGTTTGCTGCATCCTGGCTATGTATCAGGACAGTATCACACGGGCACCCTCTACCCAGCACTCAGGCTTCCTCTGAAAGGGAACTTCCCAGTTCAAGCAGGCAATAACCTGCAGGGTGCTTCAACAGGTCCACCCACGTCTAGTGACGGGACTGCAGGTACACTGCAGACTGTATCACCCTACTATACAAATATATGAGAAAATCAAACTAATGCACGGATCTGCAACTGAGGTCTAGGCCAGGACACTGAAAGGCAGCTGTATTAAAATCACTGGACCAGAAGAAGAGAGACTTGGGAGCGTCCATTTACTGAACATGCTCTACAACTAACAAACTGTGATCCAGCTCAGAAGATAACTGAGGCGGTTAGGCAAATCGTAACCACGTTTCTGAATTCTCCAAATTCCAGTACTGCATCTTTTGGCCACAACAGACTGATTAATAAGCCTACCATCTGAGCTGGAGAAACTTAGGTCTTTCACAGATCTATCCTACCAGCCTTCAAACAAAGACAATTTTAACATACTTTTCTAATTTAAAAGAAAATGCATAAAAATGCCACAGAATTATTTCAATTTGTTATGACAACTAGTTAATTTTATGGAAGTGGTCTGAAAGATCAGCTTTGTAAACCAGGCTAAAAAAACAACTTATTTCACTACTATATTAAAGACACCCCATAAAAACAAAAACATAACATTAAAGCAGACAAGAAAGTGGTTTTGTTAGGCCAAATAAATAAATAAGAAATTGAAACATCTAAATGCTTAGAAGACATCTATCTGCCATATTTTAGAATAGCGCCCCTGAAATTGTAAGGAGAGGTGGATTTTCCATTGAAAGAATTGTCATCAGGACACAAGCATGAACATGCCTGTAAATCAACCATGAACTTATTAAAGAGTTATATCCTACCAGCTGATGTGTAAGATGAAAATTCAGCATAAAGCATCAATAAATATTATTTTTCATGTCATCTTAATTCTTAATATCCCTAACTGAAACATAAAACTTTTAATGAACAAATTCAATAAAAATGCTATAAAAACCTGAAGCATTACCAAAAAAAAAAAACAAAAAAAACCACCACACCCATGTCCAAGCCTAAAGCAGAATTACTCAACACTGTGTAGCCATTTCCACATCTGCTCACTTCTCTGTAGTTCTCCCTACCCTCCTTGTTAAATTCTCATGTTTTCCTCCTGCATGCACCCAGGAGTACCATCATGAGTGAGATGAGCATTTTGATAACTGAAGTCATCTCAGCTCAACAAAATTTGGTGCTCCTATACTTTAATTATCCCCAGGGACCCATAATCCAAGAGACACATGAGAACATACCTAGCATCAGTGACAGTCTTTAATTCAGAGTAATTCACAGTAGCTATGGGCCTTTTCATTAGCCTAACAATTTAGTATAAAGCAAACCATTGTGAAGTAGAAAAACTATCTTATATTCACATGCTATTATAACTTACAGTACAATGTACTATGCATTGAATAAAATGGACTAGTTAAATACAAGTTCACTCTATAGCTGTTTCCAAGCCTAATTTCCAAGCAAGTTCCCTGGATCCCCCTTTACCATTTCTCTATTAACTCTAATCTGGAGAAGTATTTAAGGAGCAGGYATTGTATATTACAGGATTTTGTACTTGGAAAAAAAGAAACAAACAAAAAATCTTTATCTTGAAGACACATGGGAAAAGTCAAGAGGTGCATCTCCTTGGCTCAAATGAGCACCGCATTCCAACACATGCAACCTAAAAAAGTAAATCCAAAGCAAGTAAATAGGAACAATTCCTACTTTAAAATAGGCCTCTCCTCCAATAACAGCAGCTTCTTCAAAGAAGTATAGTCATTGACTGAAAAGTCAGGTTATTACACATCCTATTGTTACAATAGGAAAACAAAGAAAGCAGCATTTAAGTCTCGATATTACAACATCCTGGTTTCTCTGAACTCCTACGCCCATATATAAAATTCACTTTATTATAAACAACTACATATTGTTATTATAGCTATATTTTTAAGTTACATATTAATGTACTAAGACAATTAGATCAACCACTAAATAACTAAATGACCCAAAAGCTGAGTGTGTAGACATGAAATTACAGCATCACATTCGGAACATTAAAATGCAGAGGTTTAACCATTAGAAAAGGAGTTTGGTAAAAAGTGAAAATATACATGCTTTGCATGGCAGAAGGGTAGTCGAAGAAGGGTACTAGCAGTACAGGAAATTATTATTTGGTAATATGATTGTGCTTTTCTGTTTAAAGCTCATATTGGTGGAATGTGTCGCAGTTACGTAACTGAAGTTGTTTTACACATAGCTTAACACCACTGGTTAAATGGGCAGTTATAAGTCGTAATGCTATTCATATTAACTATTTTAATTTGTTACAGAACAATTGGATAAAACCAATTTCTGAATTTAGAAGACTATTGTGAGAAACAAAATTAATATTAAAAGAAAGACTTATTTTTTACACCAAAATTTGGTAAATAAGGTTGCTACCTACATAGCTTAAGAAATAAGAAATTGAAAAAGTCTGCTTTGCTTTTATGATGAGCATACAATATATGCAGCCTATGGATTAACAAAAAAGTTAGATATTAAGAACTGCAGGAGAGCAGTTCATACTGCAATAAAATAAAAAAGACTAAAAGAAATCTCCTATCACACAAGAAAAAAAAAATTAGGCAAATATTTTTTTTCGTCCATAGTCAATTCAGAAATATTGCATCAATATAGCAAGCTCTACCACCTCAAGATTAGCCTTGCTTCTTGCCCCAATTATTATTCTGGTAGGGCTGTTCCAGAACTTCATGTCTGATGGCTAGGAATCTGCTTCCAGCTTAAATTGATACACAGCAAACCTATCCTTTCTCAGCCTTCTTTTTGCTAGGTTAAACAAGTCAAGCTCCTTCAGCCTCCTCTTGTAATACAGGCTTTCCGTTTCCTGGATCATCCTAGCAGCCGTTCTCTTCACCTGTTTGAGTCTGAATTCATTTTTGTTGAACATGAGTGATCAGAACTGTACACAGTAATCCAGATAAAGTTCTACACCAGTGCCTTGTGCAAGAGGATTAACATTTCCCTATCTCCTCTACTGGAAATACCTCACCTAATACATCCTAGGAGCACATTTACCTTTTTCACAGCTGTGTAAGAGTGGTGGCTCATAGTAATCCTGTGTTCAACTAATATAATCAAATCTTTCTTCTCTTGCTTCAAGATGAAGAGCTTCAATCCTACAGAAGATTTGCTATTCTCAGTCTTCACCCAAATGAAGAGATTCATTAAACAAAGTCTTGCCACCAAATTGGTGATTTTACAGATCACTTTAATGAACTGGGAATCATACAGTCCTCCACAATTTGGGCACGTTAAGCTCTGTATTAAACCAAAAGAGCACAGCTCAGTACAGAACTGCAGCAATCAAAGCGAGCAGGGCATGCAACAAGAGGCTTTACACTCACACAAACACAAAAGTTACCCAGTAAGGTTATTATCTGGATTATGCTTCAAAACAATAGTCAAAAAAACAAAAACAAACAAACAAAAAAAAAACACTTGGTCTTAAAACAAGTGTTTACCTATCTTTTTTACTCTTCCCTCTTTGTTTGCCTGCAAGTATCCGTAGCTCTTCTTCAGTTGGATGTTGATACCATCGTAAACTACAGAAAAAAGAGAAAAAAAAATCAAGTAAAAGAATGCCTGTATTAGCAATTTTTTTTTAATCTATATATATCATCATGCACATATACATTCATCAAAACACATAATTTACGGCACATAAACAAAAATACATATTTAAGCACTGACACTACTCTGAATTACAACCGAACTTCAATTCTCTTCAGCAAACAAGACAGTTGCAATTAGAAAGGTCTGTCACTATCAATGCACTACTCAAACAAAAGCTCCTGTGTCTTCAATCTGCTTATTCAAGTTGCCATCAAATACAGCAAATAACACTGTATCTATGTTAGTGAAAAAGTTCACTAAAATAACTATATTGCAGTTACTCATCAGAGTCATATTCTAAAGGATTTTATTAAGGATAATTATTCTTCTCAAAAAAAAAAAAAATTATTTTCCAGAATCTGGAATCACAATGATCAAGTAGCCTTTACCTGCCTTTTTCTCAAACACACTCTCAACATTTACAATTCTGCCTACACAACACCTCAGTGATATTTTCAGCTCTTACTAGAAAGAGGAAGCACCAAACACAACAGCTAACAAAAGCATAACTATTTATAAATTAAAGGTACTTAACTGTAAACTAGAAAAAATATTTGCATGTTCCATTATTGCTTTTAGGAATTTAATATTTAAGCACTACTGAGACTTCATTAATTTATATGCAGTGACTTGTACATTTTCCCACTCTGACAAGAAAATGCTCATTTATTTGAGAGACAAGTAGTGGCAACGAAATTGTGAAGAGGAAAAAAAGCATGGTTAAGTCTCTGGGTGGTACGTTTTACTCTACCTTCTAAGCGTGAGAAGAACCTTAGCAGCTGAAATAAAGCCTTTATCAACTATGGCAAGGGAGTTTTGCCCTTCAGATGACGGACAACTGTTACACCAATTTCCCTCTGAAATATCAAAGTAAAGGGGACAAACTAGTAATGGGAATAGCCTTGGAAAATTTATCTGCATTCAGCTGGAAGTCCTTTCCTCAAACAGAAGGCTACTAGCTTGCCTTCAGCTTTCAGCACAGGTTCATGAGAATGGGTAAGGAAATCCATGACTGTCGGCATTTCACAAGTTAAGAAAACATCACCAAGTGGGACACTTCACACCATCCCCTGGTGAATAAGGGACTTTGTTATGACATGGCAAGGACAATGTATGTGCACCCATGTGCTACAAGAGACTCAAGATAAGGACAAGAAGGAAGAACAGGTAGAATAGACAGAGGTATCACTGGGCATATGCTTGTTTGGTTAATTTTGAACAGAAGACATAGCCTCTCTAACCTCTAACCTTGTCATCATCTCTAACACTGGACTAAACTTGGCTTATGCAAAAAACAAACCAAAAGAGTAGTTCAACAGGAAAAGAATAAGCTAATATACAGAAAGCTGTGCAACAAATTGCCCCTAAAGAATTTTTTGAGGGAACTAGTAAGAGAGAAATTATTACGTTGATTTTCATTTTATTTGCTCCTGTGCGAATATAAAACAAAGACACTGTAAGGTCTAGAGTTAAGTAAAAATCAGAGTAGCTATGTTGCCATCCAAAATGACAAAATATAAAGATACCCATCCTTACATGATCTAGAAGACAGAATGAGAAATCACAGTCTCCTGTTTTCTCATTCATGACCTCCCAGATTTTAACCTTACACACTGATAGTACAAGTAATAAAGATCTCATAAGTATGAAAAAGCTGACTTGTTTTGGAAGCTCTTTTTTCCACAATCTTTCTTCACAGATAGACAACCAGTACTTACCACAACAGCACAGACAAAATTCTTGCTCTGAATAAAGGACTAATAGACATGAAAGATGCTTAAACCAGAGCGAGGTCTTAATTTCTCGACAGGACTATGTCATAAGTAACTCCTATGATATTTTTAATCAACATATATATCCTAAACATGTTGTGTTTAGGGTCTCAAAATAAGGATTTGAACAAATGTTTTAATTAAGGCAGAGACAGAAATTTGTAATTACTATCTGCTGTAGCTTATCTTTGTTTCAAGCTGAGGTCCCAGAACTGGCTGCCCTGCACCTTTGACACATTTGAGTTAGTCTGAACGGGAACAGTGGCACAGATATGCCCTAGTTAATCTCAATGAAGGTCACTAATGAATGCACAGTAAAACATCAGTTTTCTCCTCTCTTCCTGAAGAGGACTGAAAATAGAAGGACAAAAGTAGCTGAACAATTTTAAATCAATTTGTTAGTAAAGCCTGATTATTTGTTAAAATGCAAAGGCCTACACAGATACCTGAGCTGCCAAATGAGTTCAATAAACATGACTATTCAAATTCTGTTCAAGCTTTGATAACAGCACAGACTTTTAAAAGCCTATATATATATATATGTTTTCAAATTTACATAAATAGCTTTTCAATCAGTGATTATCTGTTCATTGAATAATTACCTTACATCCATCTATTCTAACAATTCTTTTAAATTCTGAAAGTCTGTCTTTCCTTTTAATGGGCGTTGAAAGTACACTTACAAGTAATGCTCAAATCAACTGACTTCCCTGTTTATAAATGTGTTTCCCCTCCTTTTTCCTCTATCCCATATGGATATTTTAGCCACCCTTACCTAGAAAATTCAACCAACTTTCTGAAAGGAACAGATGAGGAATACACACACACACACACATATATATATAAAGAAGTCAAATAACTTAAACCAGCTTTATTTAATCAAAGACTAACTAAAAATATACCTAGTGAAACATACCTAGTGAAGTAGGCCACTCAACTACGGGCGTGTGTGTGTGTATATTAATATATAAAACACCCTCTATAACCCCACGAACATAGGTTTAAATCAACAAAGCATTGCTAGCAAAATGACAACTCTACGGAAAAATATGTTAAGATAAAAAATCACTGGTCAGCTGAACTAAGAAAAATAAGTGTTTTTCTTCCTGCCATTACAATTCAGTTTCTTGTTTCAGTGAACTTTATGACTTGGTTTTATTTTGAAACATAGGATTAATTCTCAATCTTTATATAGTCCTTGTATTCAGAGGGTTATCCACAATGCCTGAAGTTACAATGCATTCAAATAATTACCAGGTAAATAGAAGAACACCAAAAAGCAACAGTGAGATTTTCAAGGCTACAAGCATAAAAGGCAGTAATACTGCCAGTGACTTTAATGGAAACAGAAATACATAAGCAAAAGTGCAAAAATCCTGCCATATGATTTTATCAGTTATGGGTGTGCAAAGTTAAGAAAAGGAAAACATGATGAAGAGGAGTATCTGAATGGCAAACTTCTTTACCATTGACCTTAAGGTGTGCCTTAAATAAGGACATAGATACTGAAAGCTTTAACACTTTGAAAGTGTTAAATGAAACAATAAAAAGTAGAAAAAGTCATTTTAAATCCCACTGATAAAAAATACCCTGGTAGTTGCACATCTCTGCAGAAAAAAAAATGAAATTAACAGTTTCATTAATTGATTTCATTAAAAGCTGTCAAATGTTCACTTTCAATTTTAAATTCTTTTTAGAGCACAGAAGAGCTGATCACTACTGCTCTACAGATGTGGTCAACAAACAGACACTGCACAAGATTAAGCATTATCTACATTATCCTGTCTAAACTAGCTAGTTGTCAATCACTATGTTTTCCTTTCAATCTACCCAAGGTTATCTAGCATACCTCTAAACAACATTAGAACTGTTTTTGATGAGCAAATCTTTGGGAGATGAACCAACAAGTAAACGAGGAAAATTAAGAAGAGTTGATAATTTCAAGGTGGGGGAGAATGGAAAATTATATAACATTGGCTAATATTATTAAGGAGCGCACACTTGAGGATACTCCTTCAAAAATGAACAAGTAGAGATTTGACATTTCAAAATGTTAACAATTGCAAAAGACAGTACACTACCTTCTAACAAGACACAGCATTTTTCTTCCTGGAAGAAAATAAAAGTGCCTGTAGATTTTTCATATTTAAGATACTGCTTTATACGCAAATTAGCTGCAAGTTTTAGTTATTATTGATATAGTTACATAGGGTGTTTTTGCCTTGCAACTAATTATGTCTGTCTGATCTACAGTTATGAAGAAATAATGTACTGAAACCTACACTAATCTTGCCCTGTGAAGTATTAAAAAAAAGAAAGTTTTCTTCCTAAGTAAATACCTAAGCACTTTTCCTATGCAAGGCTAATCAGGCAGCAGATTATAGAGAACAGTGAGGCAGCACAAAGAAAATCCCTTCATTCTTGCAGTGTCTCATATTTGGTTCATCTTTTCAGTATCCAAATGTGTAGCTAACACCTTTAGAAAAGTATAGTTAGCTTTGTCCAGCTCTCGCGACTGACAAGTGTTACAGCAACAAACTCATGTCTCCTTTTTTGCATCACCATTATTTTATACCTTTATACTTTAAGTCCATAAGTCAGGTATCACAATACTAGAATCCTGATGGCAGATCAATCATTTTTCAAGAAAACATCATCTGAAATAGTTTGGTTTGCTGTACTCTAATACATAAACGTGTTACCATATTCACATACAGTGTAACAACTGTTTCTTATCTTACCTGCCACTACAGAGAAGCCAACGAGCAAGAGAATAGTGAGGTATGATCTTCTGAATGACACTAGCCATTACCATGGTAACCACCAACTGTACACCTATCACACCCTGTAGAGGAATAAGTTAATAACAAGTCAATATCTATTTTAAAGAAAAAAGTGCTGAAATACCTTTTCTTACATATTTTATGATACTTTCATATAGTAGGGATAACATTTATTTGTTTTAGAACTGAAGGAAAAAAATATTGTATTGATTTTCAAGAAATTTCTTAGAACTTGTTATAATCACTTACATGTCTTATCCGAAAAAGGCACTGCCAGATCACACAGCTAGGAACTTAGGTACTATCTAACAAATCACAAGAGTTTCGCTGTTTAACAGATGGTAAAGCCACATGGTGATGTGACATTTCACAAGACATTAAGCCTTAAAATTACTTCACTGATTACAATCTTGCATTTTGTGGCCTCTCTGATTCTGAAATGATRCTGCGCAGACCCGCAGACCTAGTAGAATTCACAATTTACAACATCTGTGTCTTAACATTACTACTTTCTGTTAGTACACAGCATTTTCTCCTGAGTGAACTTGAGGAAGGGAGAAGAAGGGGCAGAGGAATTAATATAGCTCAGTTATAATGTCTGGTTATTACCCCGTCAAGGCCTGGAACTTCAGCAGTCCCAGCTCTGATCCCTTAGATTCATTAAGAAAAGAATAGATTAGTRTAACAGAAATTCAATTGCTAGCAACTTCTTTTCACGTACAAATTTTCTTTTTCCTTGCCTAAAAAGTATGGAAAGCATGTGCACTCTAGTAGTAGGCTTCTTTTATTATTATTATTGAAGTGGAATCTCTAATGGTCTAAAGCTAACAAGTAAAGAGTGAAATATTGCACCATATTAACTCTGTCCTGCACATAGCAAAGCCATCAATTCATGCTACATTTAAAACACAGCAAGAGGCCTCGTACCTTCTTCTATTTACAGAAAACACTTTTGTACTTAAAACATCACAATCAAGAAAGATATTGAACGCAGAGCATGTGAAATTCAGCAGCATATGCAAAAGGCACCAAAGATACACCAAATTAATTATTTTCTCTTCTTTTTCAAGTGGTGTGTTTTTAAGAATATCCTCCCGTGAAAAGCAGTATACACATTTTCAAGGAGCACATTAAAAAAAACACATTTTGGTGGCCTATGAATGTTTATATGTACATTCATTCCTAGATTCCAGGAATTACTTGGCTAGTAATCTAACAGCGCCTTGAAGACAAAACATTTCCCTCTGTAGCTGCACAAGATCAGAATTGCGCTCTGCTAGGTTTGTATTAATACAGCAGGCCACAGGAGGTCGAGAGGAAAACATACTCCCATTATGTAAGCAGTACACAAAGTACCAATGGCAAATAAAACATATATTAGCTGATGTATTTGAGAGACATTTTCCTAAACTTTTACACCTCATTCCCCACATGAGAAAGATTCACCACCCAATAAAACCTTACCAGCAGCACGGCATGCAATACTGTCAGGGCTCAGAAGTAGGAAGGGATATCTGCTCTCTTGGAGAGGTACTTGCAGTATAAGTTTGAAAGATACTTATTTTTTTTAATAGGAAGTTTATTTCAATGTACAGAAAGAACTGTACGGTTTCATCCTGTACCCTTTGCTTACCAACCCAGTACAACACTTTCACTTRACTGTGAAAATGTTCCCTTGCTTCCCCTTGCTTCTCCATTCCTCACTCAAAGCTTCCCTCTGCAGTCTATTGGCAAAAATAACTTTGCCTCACTTGATTGGGTGGTCACGTCTCTTTTTAAGAGTCCTCATCCTCACAGAGGGTTATGCTTGAATTATTACAGTAAGTACTTCACAGTGGGGATTCTTGTTTTCTTGGAGATGTGCAGCAGACTAGCCAAAACAATTATTTAGCTAAAGGAAAGTGTACTCAAAATGAGCTCTACCTATCCATCTCTTAGAAATAAGGAATTGTTGCATGGGCTGAATAAACTGCCCAGAGTTGCAAAACAGTTTGGAGAAAGTGACAGAATTTGGATTCATTCCATAAAAGGAAATTCAGCACTGATTCTTTGTACATACATATCCCTATCATGCTTCAGCATCACAGCTTGGAATTTGAATTCCAAATTCATGACACTGGAGAGAGAAGTCAGTTTCTTGCTGGTCAGCAAGTGACATTTCTGACAGTCTCCATAAGGGTGAGAAGCACTCAGCCCAAAGAAAAGACAACTAAGAGAGGCCAGTTTCTCTGCAAAACAGAGGCCGGCAAGCAACCTCATCATCACAGATACACCCAGAACAGTACATTCAAACAGGGACTACAGCATCTAAAAGGCTTCTTCTTGGTATAGTTCTGATACAGAGAAGAGTCTTTGGTCAAAACCTTACAGTTTGGAGCCCTGTGCTCAATTCTCCAACTTTCTTAATAAGCAAGGCACTATCACTTCTGCTTGAGCAACGTAAGCACACACCTTTTGTAAGACAGATTTTAAACAGATTTTAATAGAGAAAAATGTGAGGTCTCTGACACAAGATCAGCCACATTAAAGGGGAAAATAGTATGACTTTGTATAACATTGGAAAAAAATGAGAGGTCAAAAAAAAGCAACTGGAGAAAGTATGACCTAGACCTTGGCTTCTGCAGTCAATACGTTTTACACTACATATCTGGAGACTTGTTGCTGATAATTAGGAGAAGAAAACGTAATCATAGGTAATTAAGATAAAGTTACAATACTACTTATCCACAAGTAATCTGTACTTTTAATAAACCTACAGCTACCTTAGTGTAATAATGACAAAACAAACAAGTTCTTAAAAGTCCACTTCCTAAAGGACGTTTTTCTTCACAGCACAAATTGATTTAAAGAATATGCAGAGCAGAGATAACCAAGACTAACAGTTTTATGCCAAGACACCCCTTTAGTTTTCTCATTTTGACTTTGTCCAAGATTGCACTCTCATAATAATGGGTCTTTTTTTTTTTTCTTTGTCCTCCAGACGCTCACTTTATCACACACCTAGATCTTACAAATAAATCAACACCTAGTTTTTAGACAGGACTTGTAGCAACTTGCACTCTAATAATAGCCATGTCCGCCACTGCAAGACCACAGCCTTGCTCTGAACAGATGCACCAGATGCCTGCMTGCACCAGAAATACTGCAGTTTGGGACAGGAGCAATATAAGTGCATGCCTGAAAAAGCACCTAGCAGAACTACTTTACATTTTTGCCTTCAGAGGTGCAATGCCAAACACTTACTTTTTAGACTTTTTAGAGTGGCAAGTCTTCAAAAACAATGACTTTTTTTTTTCTTTTTTTTTTTAATCAAGAGCAAGAGATTATTATGCAAGACATTCTATAGATGTCAATTCAGGGTGCATACATCTCTTTCAATGGTAGCACACAAACACTATATATAGTGTATATGYGTGTGTGTGTATATACATATGTACATACACACACTATAAGGTTGTGAATCTTCAATTAGGAATTGAAAAAGCTTTTACACTGGTAACAACCAGCAAGATCTCTAGGAGAATATAACAAATACCCTTATCTTCCACAATCCCCAAAGTGCAATGGTATTTGCAAGTCTAGAAACTAAATGGATACAACATATCTGAAATGCCATTTAATCAATGACAAGTGACCAAACCTTTCCATGGGCAAAAAACCTTTTCTCCGTATGTATTTGAGCATGCTTAAGCTGCATCTTGGAAAAACAGGACAGTGCTTGCTGAAATGCAAACGTAATGCAAAGTGCTTTACTACACAGTCTAAAATACTATTTAGGATGGCCAAAGAAAAGAGACTACACAAAGATTTAAATGAATGCTCCCTGTGATAAAAAGACTAATTGCACAAAATACAGTCAGAATGATATCTGACAGCTGACAGTCTGATATTTAAAGACCCTGAGGCAATTATGATCTCATGGTCTGTAAGCATCAAGCATTCATAAAGTCAGTTTGGGAAAGACACCTGCATCAAGTAGCCTTTTCAAATTGTTTTCTTTCCCCTCTCCATTTCTTTATGCACAAGTCTTCCTAAATGTAATTTTTACTGCGTGTAAATGTTAAAAATGCAGGGAAAAAAAGTGGCATCAAGAGCACCACAAGGAATTCAGGACTTCCACTGCACTCCTCACCTTCATGTGTCCTCCCGCCTGAAGGTCAYCATCTCCCTCTGAACCACACAGTGCTGCTCCACGTGTTCAGGGGAGGAGGGTCACAAACTGCTGGATGGAAGCAGTCAACAGCAGTATAATTCCCTTTGAAATAAGGTGTCTTGTTTAAAAACACAATTATATTACAACCAGACAACTGTACTTCAACAGAAGCAGTCTTGTTTCTTTTTCCAYGGGAGCTCCCTAAACATAAAGACTTTAGGGCTCTCTGCTARTGACCACCAGGCAATCAAGTTACTGCTGTAGAAATCTCCTGACCGGAACACAGGCATCTTTAAAAATCATACAACTCTCACTACCCCTGAAGTAACCAACAGAAAATGTCTGTTATAGGTAATGCCAAAACATATTCAATGCTTTATTAAATTACAAACAGAATTATTCTGGAGAATCTGATCTACTAAAAATGAAAAAGAACGTTGGATTATATTACTATTATTACAAGATTTTAAAAATCCAGTTTACTGTATTTCCCCAAATAACATATAGACAAGAAATATGGAAGATTGCTCTCCAGAACATTTACTTCTTAAATAAGAAGTTTTGCCATCACAAGAACCACTACAAATATAAATAAGCCCATAGTGTTSAATACCTCTGCTGAACAGTCTGAACACGACGGCCACAGTTATTGAGGTGTTTGTGCACAATTTAGAGGTGCTAGCCTAATGGACATACATAGATGATATCAGGTGGTCAGAACTTGGAAGACTGTAGCCAGTGTTGATGATTTAATTTACAAGCTTTCTAATTCTGTGAAAACCAATGAACATTTCACTCTRCTTGTGCTTTGGAGCTGGAGAATACTTGCTCTGAACAGAGCAAGAGCAGAACATCAAAATGAGATTTTTGCTCATAAGCCACAGAAACATGTGCAAGGATTATTTGTCCATTCTTCCAGCAGCTAGTAAAGAACACAGATTCTGTTTTTCCATGCCCACCAGGCAACAGAAACAAGTGCTTGGAATTGTTGTTTTTAAGATCTACATTGGACCAACAAGCGAAAAGAGTTTCAAATGCAGCATGAGGTGATAAGACCCCTGTTCTACACTTTGGATTATAGCCTCTAGACAACACTTGCACCACTTAAACATTAGTGCCATCACAGCTTAAAATGCCTTACTGATATCTATATCCACACAGGAAGGAAATGCATGCACTAAGMGCATGCAGAAAACATGTTTTTATACCAGCACACGTATATCTCTACTACAATTGGTGTCCCATGCACCTTTTTCTCTGTACATTAAGTATACTAAAAGTGGATGTTAACAGTAAATTACAATTAGGATCTAAACACAGAGTCCGCGTTATCTCTCTTTAAAGCAAAGGCGCTGAGTTCCTAACATGCTCAAGCTACTTAAACTCCAGCTGTGCAACCCGCCATTCCCTAAGAGCAATCCCACCAGTCGCGCCGTCCCCCTCCTTTCCCGGCTGCTGTGCAGAAGCYCATTCACCGCCAGCCGAGCGCAGCACTCTGCGTACAGCCACCTGAAGCCGCAGTTCTCCCAGCGCCCATTGCTTTGCACACTGGTGCAGCACACGCTGATGTACCCCAGGGCCCTGAAAGGGAACTAGTAGCAGGGGGAGCACTCGATAAAGTTTTTAGATGCATTCCGGCTAACAGCTGGCCGAGGTCTCGGCCACGGGGCGTGTGCACATACGCACCCCCGGTGCATGCATCCGTACGTGGGACAGACGCGCGCGGCAGGCAGCAGTGAATGCGGTAACCGTGCCTCTTTCTCCGGGGGGAGAGGCAAACCGGGCCAACAACCGCCGGGACGCAGAGCCCTCCCCGTGTAAGCCCTCGGGGAGCTCGGGAGCCGCCGGCGGCCGCCACGCCGCTTGGGGCCGTTGCTGCCGTTTCCCTTCCCGGGGCCGTTGCTGCCGTTTCCCTTCCCTCCGCTCCTGCGGGAAGGTGGGGGGCCCGAGCGGCAGCRGCGCCCGCCGCCCCGCGCTCACCATGGTGCCGCTGCCGCCGCTGCCGCTCGCAGCTCATAAACCCGCCGCCCCGCGCGGCGCCCCGCGCCCGCCAGGCCCCGCCGGCTTCCCCGCCGCGCACCTCGCCCGACGAGGTCACGCCAGGACCCCGGCAGCGGCCGGCCCGGCGCGGCTGCCCGCGCGGCTGCCTGCACACACGGCCCCGTGGCGCATGGCGGATGCTCGGTACTCGTGAGCCGCCGCGTTGCTGAGCCGCCTGCCGCGCACAGTGGTGAGCGCGGGGAGGAAAAGGACACGCTGAGGAGGGAAGCGCGGCGGCCCGCAGCGCTCTCCCCGTCAGGCGCGGTGTGGGCAGCCTGCGCGGCGCAGGGCGGCAGCGTGACCCTGCGCACGTGACGCGGCGGGTCGCGCGAGCGCTGACCTCGCCGGGGCGAGCGGGGTTGCTCAGCGCGGGCCTGGCGCGGGAGCGCAGGGGCCGCCGGGACGGGAACGGGGCCGGCAGCGGCACCGGGGCGGCAGGAACGACACGGGCCGGGCCCGGGCAGGGAAAGGGGTGCACGGCGGGAGGCGGCCTCAGCCATGCGGCAGGACGGCGCCTCCGCGCATGCGCGGGCACCGAGCGGTCCCGCCTCGCTAGCGGGTAGGCGCGGCGCGGTCCCCGAGGCGCATGCGCCGCGCGCGGCGGGGCTGGACCCGGAAGCGCGCGGGGAGGGGCGGGGCGGGGCGGGGCGGSCGTTGAGGGGCGGTTGGCGGCCGTTGAGGGGCGGTTGGCGGCCGTTGAGGCCCGCCCCGACAGCCCCGCGGGGCGCCCTGGGGAGCCCCCCGGCTTCCCCTTGGAGGCCTGGGAATCCCGCTCCGCACGGAGCCCCCGCCGGGCCCTCTCGGGATGGGTGCGGGTGGCACTGCTGGCGGAACCCGTGCGCTCTCCCCGCTGCCCGCCCTTTTGGGAAYGGGAGTAGGGAATTGAGCATCGCTGCCTCTGGGTAACGTGTGCGAGGTTGCGCTGGGGGTGCCCGGATCCCGGCCGGCGAGGAMAGCTCGGCCTGCGGTCCAGCATGCTGCTTCCCGCGTCCAAAAGCACTGCAGTCCACCAAAGCCAGTGCCTGCGCTGCGGGCTCGAGAGATAACCCATCTTACAGTGTGTACATCAGAACTTGGACAAAGACCTTCCTTCTGCTTAAGAGAATTCAATTAGCCCAGAAATAGCCTCTTAGAGAGTGCCCACGGATTGAGTCGGGCTGTGGTCCTCCTCCCGAGCACAGAAACGAGCGTGACTGTTGTATTGTGGCGCTAGCCCCGCATGAGCATAAAAAGGATGCTTGCTAGTGGCATTTGACCTGGAAAAAATGTACCATGTTTCAGCCTTTAAGCAGCTCTTCCAAACAAACAAAAAAACCCCTCACCCTTTGATCCCTGCTCTGCTTATATATAGCCCTCTGATCCCCCCCACCAACATAATGGGATGCGCCTTGATGCCGCTTCCAGCATCCCGAAAGAGAAATCGTAAATTGTCATATCTATAACTGAATTAGCAAAATAGCTTGCTTGTAAATCCCACTGTTTTAAATATACTGCCACAGTCCTTCATGCATGAACTGGAAACTGAAGCACAAATATTCTGCTTGAATAGATAAACAGTATTTTTATAGAAAATATTTATCTACCTCTATTGGTATTTTGACTAACTTTACCTGCCTTTCAAAGAATCCCAAGAGGGGGATTCAGAGTGAAGCTAAATCTCACACCACACACAAATACCTTGGAAAAGATAATTTAATAATACCTTAACAACTGTCATGGAGACTTATAAAGTGTGACATTCTGACAYTTTTAATTGTTCCTTTGAAATATGTAACAGCTAAAAGAAAAAGCCAACAAAAACACTCAGCATTAATAAAAACAATAGAGAAATAATAAAAAAGAAAGAGCCTTTAAAGGAAATCCACTCAGATATAAGAGATTATAGTACCAGGGACTGAAACAAGATGGTTTTGGCCTGTTCATATGGTTTTAGTCAACAAGTCTTGGTCTACCAATTTACCAGCACTAATTTTAAGATGTTTGTGGCAAATGTAGCATGTTAAATCAGAGCATTATCAATTTACAAAAAGTAAAAAAATACTAAAAACTTTCTGTTTAAATCATTAATCATATATTCACAGTATTCAGAGAATACCAAGGAAAATTAGCAGGTCTTAAAATAGGAGTGCTGTAACTGAAAGCATTAATCTTGTTTTTAGTATATGAACAGTGGGAGATCTGATGCACTTGCAAAGCAATCAATTTAAAACAAATTTTAAACTTGTGAATCTAAGCCCCCCCCAAAAAAACATGTAGCTTTTAAAATAAATTCTTATTTTTTCTGCGGAACTCATTGCCAGTTAAGAGGTGGTGGTATTTTATTTAAAAAAAAAAAAAAAAGCAAATGAAATGGATAACAAACATGTTTTTTCTTGTTAACTAAAATGGAAATTGCTTAGACATTGCCTTATTCTGTAACAAATGTGGTTTTAGGGCCCTTGTATTTTAATTCTGGTATTGCTTAAAGGATATTTAAAATAATAATAATAAATTWAAAAAAAAAGTTGTAATCACTGTGCACAAATGGGTTTTGCTGAAGGACTTCTTTGGGCAGAGCGGCACCTTTACAGCCAGAAGGCTAACAAACCTTGTACTGTGCGTTATTAAGTGCWGCTGACAAAAACACCGTCTCCCCTCCGCTCACCTTGTCCCTGATACTGCGCACCTGGCAAGACACAAGATCCCCCCTGGTATGGACACAGCCCCACTACCAGTGCCACCTGGGAACAAGGCTAGATTAAATAAAACATAGGCCTCGTTCCTGAGGAAACAGGCAGCACCTCCCAAAAGGACCTAACCGTTTTTTAGAGTCGAATGCAGGCTCATTTTCCAGTGGCTTTTATGCACTTCAGTTCTGTTTGTTCTGTAATGATAAATCCTGTTTTCCTGCGAGCTACCATAAACTTTCCCTCACTGAGGTTTCTATGAGAAATGTAGAAAAAAAGAAAAAATATTTTTTTGCATAACAGAGAGCATACTAACATGACCCAAACTCCACTTTCGCGCTAAGATACAAGCATGCCGGTTTGCGACGGGTATGCCAAGATCACGCCATTTGGGGGTTCAGAAAAATACTCCGTGATTTATTTCRTCCCATGGGAAAAAGCAGGATTCACATCTCTGACCAGCTCTGAGAACATTTTCATTACAGTCTCTACAGGCTCCTTCTTTAAGCTTGTTATAAGAGCTGATCTCTGACCGACCTTCTTTATGATGAGCGTTTCACCTGCTGTGATTCAAGACAAACTGTTTCATCAGCCGTTGAACTTGGTATGAGTGAAGTAAGGCCAGGCCACAAGTCTCATCCTCCTGCGCTGGCTACAAGGGTAGTAACTTCCAGCAGAGGGATACACGGACAGAGGGAGACATTATCATCTTAATCAACTCCATGACACTTAATAAGAAGATATCTAACTGAGTGACACAATTAACAAGAGTTGTCAAGCATCATTCSCACTTTCATGTCCAGCTAGAGCTCTGAATGGAAACAAGGCCCTTACACCACTGGGACTACTATGAGCTGATTAGGTSTAAAACTTTAAGGAGGCTTAACATGAGCATGACACAAGTCCTTCTGGTCTCCAACACAACAATATCATGAAATAATCTTGGTTTAGACTAGGAGCTAGGAGTCATCTCTAGTAGGCCTGCACGTGGCACAGTATACCAGGAGCGGAGCTGTCTGGCATAAACCACAATCTAACACCTAACAGAATTACCTGTTGTTCTACACTTACCTAAAGCTGTATTTAAGGAACATCTGTTTCCAACTGCACCATTGTTATTTCGTGAAAGGATAAACTAGAGCTGTTTAAAGAAAGGAATATTCCTATGTATTTCTTTCCAAATTTGTAAAGTTCTGCCTCTCGTTGCATCTATGTTTTATCACACAGAAAAAAAGTTGAAGAGCATCTTTGCTTGTCCAGTGTTTCAGAAGAATTTGTTCCAGAAGCAGAGCCTCACTAATAGACTTCTGGTAGCTGGTATAGGTGTAACATCAAATATTTCACTTACAGGGTATGTAAAAGCCTCAGGGTTCACATTTGGATGGCCTAACTTCCACCTAAGTCTCTCTGTCGGRTTAACAGAGAGATCAAAACTGTCTTTGAAAGTCATTCAGAGGTGCCAGCCAGGGGCTGAACAATGTGACCCCAACTYGCCCACCGAACTTTCCGTGTGGGATTTTGGCAATCTGATAATTGTTGTGGATCTTCCCTGGTACTGGCAGAGCTCTGAGTGCACTGACAGGATTTGGTTGCTCGGAGCAGCTTTAGGATATCTCACGTGTTTGGCATCAGAGTAGACCCACTTGGTAAAGAAGCTCATTTCTAGTTTGTGGAGAGGAATCCACGATGAAGCTCGGATCAGTGTTTCTCTCATGTGCAGCTCTATGCAAAGTTCTCTTAAAACCGCCAGGCTTCTCTGTAGGTGAACACATGCCTGCAAACACAGATCAGTTTAAACAGCTAGGACCTAAAGGACAGAATAGAATGTAGTTTTTCTGTGAAGGGAAGAATGGTAACAAATTTACTTGTAATATGTTCTGTTARTTTTTAACTTTCCATTTTGTTGGCTACTTGCCATTTCTGTCAGGTGAGGAACATCAAATACTCTCTTAAAGGCTAATTCAACACACAAGAGAATGTTGAAGAAAAACAATAATAAAATTACTAAAATGTATTCCAAAGAGGGCTTACTGGTTTRTTTTTTTGATGGTCTGTTAGTCAGACTGGACAGTTTCTATTCAGACAAAGAATTTTGAATCATTTGTGTAAAATACAAATACTTTCTCAACATTTTAGAGTAAAAATACATGCATTTAGGCATAAAAAATGTGTGAGTGGGGATTTAGTTGGCATTTCTTTTGACTTAAGCAGGTGGCTGCTCAGCTTATTTAAACTAGTTCAGTGAATAGTGGGGCTAATGAAGCTTGGTTTCCTATGGATTTCTATCTCATGATTGTTTGACTAAAATGCAAGTTTCTGTTTTAACTGTTTCTCCGATTGGGGCATTTATGATGTCTCTGGCCTACACATAGCCACTTATTTTCATCAAACTTATAGCATTGTAATTATCTTCGAGAACTGTACTTCACTAATTTGGTTGTTACAGGACAGCATGTTTGAAACTTAATGAAAAAGCACTTACCAGGAAACACACGGGTAAATTCATGCATCAATACAAATTTGCATATACATTACAAGACCATATATAACTCAGTTCAATGGGAAATCAGGATTTTTTTTAAAAAAATCTATCTGTTCCACCAGGATGTTTGTTTTACCCATTTTACCATGCCGTAAAACAGAATGGTATGAGTATAAAGCCTGTGCATTCTTTTTATTTTTCGTCTGGTATTTAGTATCTAACATCAAAGGCCCTGAGTCTGCCTTAAATTTTTTAAATATGAATCCCCTCCACCTGCATCTGTCTGTCATGTTTTASTCTGAGCAAATTGTTTTAACTATACACAAAAATGTTTCTTTTCCAATATTGGTATCCACATCTACCCCACAACCACATATAAATATATCGAACTTTACATATATATATATATGTGTGTAAATACATATGTATATATACAAATAAATACATTTTAATATACATAAGTATATGTAAATAGATACATAKATACATATATATGTCTAAAGTTTGTATTAACTAAAGCTCAAGCTCTTCCAAATGAGAAGACAACGGATTTRTCAGCTCCATGCTTGCCACTTAGAGCAGGGTGCTCCTATCCGCTGTGTGTCACTTGTGTCACTTCTGAAGTGGCTGCTGTTCTTTTGTTCAATTAATTTACTTTCTSATAGTGACTAAGAATTCCCTTCTTTCCTTTTTCTTTTTTTTCTTCCTAAAAAAAATCAAATTATTCAGCAGAAAGTGCATTCTTGCTGAGCAGCAGAGTTGAGCTAGAAAGGCCAGTGGTGTGTTGTGACTTTGCTTGACCACTGCATACTAAAAAGAATTTTAACAATAAATGTCTTTTGACAATAGTATTACCTTAAAAAAAAAAAAAAACTCTGAGTAGTTTTGATGTTTTCTCCTTTGAAACATAACTTAAGATTTCATCTATATTGTTTTAACATACGCTAAAGGGTTTGAACAGCAAAATTACCAAAGCAGCCCTGGGAATGCAATTATGTCAGCCAGCGGCCGGTGTATTCAGCACTTTTCCAGAGTGGCATTCATGTGTAAAAAATCTTATCATGAGCGAACAGGCTACAAATTGGCTAAGTGATGCAGCTGTGTAAAATGCAAGGGGGAAAAAAAAAAAAGTAAAGTTCGTTGATATTTTGGTGTTAGAGCTAATAGCTGGTGATGAGCAGGGCTCTGCTTTCTGCAGCGCAAGTGAGGGAAAGAGCTTCTGTGGCTTTGCAGGGCGTGGACCGCTGAAGGTCTTGCAGGTCAGAGGCAGAATTTTAAAATCAATGCTCTGCTTCACAGGGAAGTGGTGTAATGAACAAAGTAACTACAGCATGTTCAGAGGCTTGGGAGCGCGTTAACAACCTGACAGCAGCCTTCTTCAAAAGCTCCGCGAAAGCGCCACAGGCCGACTCCGCGTCTCACTTCCTCAGGCACCCAAAAATGTATTCCAAGCACTCGCGAGGGCTGCTGCGCGCCTTCAGCTGCTTCTCTTTGTAACCAAAGTAAACGCAAACTTTATGCTCCAAGAACRTCCTTCTCCTTCATTTTTATGAATCGAATAAAATAAGCGGCATTTATAACGCTCGCAACGAGGAGCCCTCCACCCCCTGTTTATAATCCGCGCACATGCCTCTGCATTCCTCACAAGAATGATGATTTGTAGAGCTCTAAACCGTGAAAGGGGCCCCAGGATGAATGACTGTGAGTGGGTGGCGATCAGGCAATGACTTTTTCCTTGTTCTAGTCCCATGCTGTCAAAGGGGAGACTAGGGTCAGGAGACAAGTTTTCCCCCTTCCAGGTCCCTCTGCTAGAAGAGGAGATCAAGGTCAGTGATGAATTTTCTCCTTCCCCTGCTGTCTAGGAAGGAGACAGGGCTGGCTCGGTGAACTACAAGGACTGCATGCCTGGAAAACCAAGCAGCCTCTGGTTTTATTTGTGTGCTCTGGCCACCTTTCAGAGAAGAGCCATGCAAATCACACGTGCGGGCCTCCCACCAGAGAAGCCCCTTGAAGGGCAGCAGCAGCAAAGCCTTCRTGCCGCGGGCCCCCAAGAAGTTAGTGATCGTCGCAGCTGAAAGCACCGCTGCCGTCTAATGAGTGCGAGTTAATAAAATGAAGTGGTAAACCAACATGTGAATTATGAAGGCCTTCCCTCACTAATGGGAGTTATCCCGTGTCCCACAGATGCTCATTATGTGTTGTTTATACCCAATAGTAAAGGCGTGYGTTGCTTCAGTAGCATTAGCTGGAAATGATGTTCTGTGATCATGGAATAACAGCTATTGAGGAGTTTTGCTGCCTGCACTTATTCCTCTCTCTGTATTTTTCCTCTCTCTCTCCCTGGCTCCCTGAGTCTGTGAGAGTCTTATTTATAGGAGTAATTTGTCAATCTGTTTAAAATAAAGAAAACCTTTAAAACATCTTGATCCTGGCTGATTATGAAGAAATAGGAATGTTAGCATAACAGGCCAAATTAATCCCCAGTGTAAATCCATTTACTTCAGCAGAGCTATGCTAAGAATGAATCTGGGTCAAAAATGTCTAAAATAAATGTAGTCAAGATATAAGGCTCAAATTAAAAAGTGGAACAGAACAACACATCTGTTGAGTGCTTTCAACTATGCCCTCGTGTGCCTTATTGTGATTCCAAAGTAGCCCTGAGGTAAAAATGTGAAGAACTCTGCCATCCTTCTGTAATATGAAGTGTCACAGCAGCAGAGTTAGCATTAGTTTCCTGGTATGCAAAGAAGAGATCAATGAATTTTATAATCTGGCTTCGGGTAAATGATACTAAAACAGTCGGTGTTTTGGTGTTAATGGGGAATACACAGTTCTGAATAACAGGACCCTTGAGTTTCAGGGGATATTTGAAAAAGCTGAATGTTTTCAGTCATGCCCTTTCAATTCTTTGTGGTTAAAAGAGAATAACAAAATAAAATGTGGAGATTTACAAAAACAAAAAAAAATCACAAAATTTACAAATTTAAAAAATAAAAATAATTCTGCTAGCATACTCTCTGGTATACTGTCACCTCATTTAAAATTATTCTAGTAGCAGCCTGTAATATCACAGAGCATCTGAAAGCTAACACATATTGGAAATAAACATGTTCGTTCTTAAACATTGAGCCTGTTTTCCAAATTTAACCTTTCCAAATTAAACCATTTGCAATGTGTTTGTGTGTGTGTGTGTGTGTGAGTGTGTGTGTGTGTGTGTGTGTGTGTGTGTGTGTGTGTGTGTGTGAGCGAGCACATTGTTGCTTCCTAGCGTCCTCACCTGGATACTTTAGAGCTTTTCAGCCAATATCAACCAAATCTGTAGATACCTCAAAGACACTGGATGTCTTTGGGATATAACTAACAAAGATACCACCATCCTGCAGATGCTCTGAAAATGTGAAGCCAGGGTAACAGAGCCCCGTTATTGCCACCAGCGAGGGTAAGGCTATGATGTGAACTCACCCTTTACTAAAATCTGCATGGAAGAGTACACGTTAAGTGCAGGCAAAGCGTCAGCTGGCCCTCATATCTTATTCAGACATTAGCAAGTTCAAGCACAAGGCACAAATGCAAAGGCGTCATTATCTCTGCTGCTCATGTGATATTTGTGTTCAAGTAAATTTTAATCTGTCGTTTAGGAGCACACTAAAATATAAAGTTCCTCATTCAAAGATTTTTTTTTTGAATTTGTGCTCTATCTCTCACACAATAATTTGAAAACTGTTCTTCACAACTGTTAAAGAGCAAGTCTGCAACTAGTCTTACAGATGGTCAGAAATTTTCCCAAATGTGTGCATATGTGTGTGTGTGCATACACATATATATATGTATGCATATTTATATGTGGGCCTTCACATTTACATGTGCTTATATGTGTGCACGCATGAGTGTGTATTTACAGGAAACTCGATAAAATGCTGTCACTGGCTTATATTTATATTTATATTATATATTTTTATATTTAGACTCCATTGAGTGCTAACTCAAACAATGTTTGAAAGCAGAGCCACTAGTGTGACAAAAAAAATTGATTTATCAAAATGTGTTTATACATCCTTGTGCAAATAGTGGTCTTCAGGCAAAAGGATTGTATCAAACAAGACTTTTCCTTGCTGTGCTTTGCCTCACCAGCTTTACCTTCTTCTACTTCCTTTTATCCCAGGTAAAGAGAGAGATGAGCCTTTGCATAAGCTGGGAAAGATGAGCCCAGCATACTGGTGGCATAAGAGAAATGTGTGGCATGTGTTTTCTGGATCACAGTCCAAGACTATGACCATCCATGTCAGATGAGATATAATCTTAAATTAAAGCATTCAAAATCATGAACCTGTTAATGGAAAAGCACCCAAGAAAGGTTTTTTGCTTCGTGTTCATATATATGCACCTACATTCTCTGTTGGTGTAATTCTCTTGGAAAATTATAAGTTAATAGTAATTTTCTAATCAAGATTACATATGCCTGCTTGCCACAGGAGGATTCTGATAGAGTTTTGCAACTGAAAATCTTCACTGACTTCACATTAAAAAAGGAACTAACACAAAGCTTAAATAATGCCTTTGATATCAAAATGTTTCTCTTTTCACTATAATTCTTTTTTTTTCTATTTCTCCCCATCCTTATGAGTATCTTATAAATATTACAAAACATGTTGGTTTGGTTACCCATGGAGAAAACAAACAAAACAAAACAAACTTCTGTTCCCTACAAAAAATATTTGAACTTGACTTACCACCGAACAAGGAAATATCCGTAATGGGATATTAGTTTAGAAGTGTTTTGCAAATAGCAACATCAATTAGATACAAGTGCTAACAAGCCGAAAAAGCATGAAAGTAAGCAAACATAATTGCAAATACACATGTATTTACCCACGCTTAATCCAATCTACACATTAAATTGTGGAAGATTGTAGATGACTTGAGGAACGTGAAGCCCAGCACCAGGAACTGACTAGTAAAAGGCAGAAGGACTACAGTATTAAACTGGGAGAAAATGGCAGCCCATCCAGCTCTTTCTTAAATCCCTCTTCAAGTCTCACAAGCCATATTATAAGTCCAGTCTACCTACCTTCCAGTTGAGTCTCCAGCATGTGGCATTTTGGGGACACTTATGATAAGGACTCTTTTTGAAATAAACAGTAGTTTACATTGTAAACAGCATTGACTCTTCTAATATCAGGCTTAGAAATTGTATTGTAATAAACATAAGGGAATTAGAGCAGTTTGGGTTTGGGTATGACTGGGAACCTGTATCTGAAACATTTTCTCACTCCACTTTTAATTCTATTTTCTTCTTTCTATCCCTGACTCCTGAGTGGTTTTGATCTCTGCTATATTTGCATGGATGCTTATATAACACTTATTAGTAGTGCACCACTTATTTAAAAAAAAATCACTTTTTTTTTTAAAGCAACAGCACTCTCCTGGTGCTTCTATTATACTTTAAAAAAAAAAGAAAGGCTTTAGACCACATCACGTTCCTCCATGTATCTTTCATTCTAACATCCTGAAAAAATGAGATCTAATAACTAAGTACTAATTATTGTTACAAATCAAACAGCAGTCCTGGGGATTTGGTCACAGTCTCTTATGGGCAGGAGGATTCTTTAGACTCTCTCCTTCTCTCTTCTTCTGTCACACTCAATCATTGTTCTGGGATAATTTTTAAAAATTAATTTTCTATAAGAAGATGGATACAAACAGAGCAAACGGCAGCCTGAATGTTAGACTTAACATAGGAGAAGTAAAGATGACATGCTGCCCTTTTGATATGTCTGTTCAATATTTACTGTCAACTTCAACTAACATTTATATAATATGAATATTTTAAAACAAACTCATTACTACATCCAAGTACTTACTTGAGTAAATATGTTACAACCATAACCACCCTCCCATGTTCCTTTAAATCCCAGCTAGTTGTCTGAGCAATGAAAGAGCAGAAAATCAGGAAATAATGGAAAATGAAATGGGTTTGATAGCCTTGGCACACTCTTTTTTGTCTATCAGCAGAGTATCTTGAGCATTGCTTTGCTGCTCGGATATGGCATTTAAGAAATGCTACAACCGTTTTCCCAATTGTATATCAATGTAGGTGAGGTGTTCTTGGTGCACAGCTCGGGTGAAGTCCGGACAGGAAAGCTCCTGTCCTAGGCCTGGCGTAAGGGCCATGTGAAGCGTGGAAAGGGGAGTGCTCAAGGGTCTCGGCCGAGCTTTGATGTTCAAGTCGATGCCCAGGAGAGAGCTGTGATTATCAATGCTGCAGATGATGCTGTATACGTAAAAACCGTCTTATGTTCTCACATCTCTTTTTTGCCCTCTTGTGTTGTTCAATGACTGAATTTTCATGATTGGCCAAAGAATGGGCTGCTGTACATGGGCTTTTAGGCCCGCATTGGCATCACCCTCTACCCAACTGTTCCTAGCAGCCCCACAAGGAGATTCCTGACCCGTCCTGCAGCCCTGAGCTAGCGCCTTGCAATGGGGAGAGCTCCAAAAGAACCAGATCACACTATTTCCTACTGTCTTACAACTTGTGTCTTGCTAAGCTTTCTTACGCATGCTCTGGTTTACCTTCTCCTCTATGAAGGATACCTGTGGGGAAAAGTGAGCTTGTTACCACTTCTGTTCGCAGAGCTGGGCTTCTTAGCTCTAGCTGCAAGACTAGCCATTACKTCTAGGTGCTCTCTGCTCAGCAGCCTGGGTTGGCCAAAACTGCAGAATACAATGTTGGGACGTAGAAAGCGTGTGTTTAGTATGYACATGTGAGCCATTTCAACATTAGATCTTCTTTGTTATATATATATATATATTATTATTATTTAGTCCTCCGCCCACCTGGTTTACTTGTTCATCCTGAACTGAATGGACATCCTGTCTCATTAAATGCGTCGGATGTGCTAGCTCACCGGGTATAAGGACCCAGTAGTCTGTATTGACCATTTACTTGTAGAAATTAGAGCAAGGAGGCTTTTAATCCATCTAAGAGGAGAGAAACTTCTATAACTTACAACCTGTTGGCAAGTCCTAGCAAGCAGTTAGCCAAACCGAGCTCAGACTATGCAGCCAAGAGTTGCCATGTGCCTGATCAAATGTATTTAAGAAGTTGCTGCTGCCTGGYAACTCCCTTGCTATAAAGCTAATCTGCGGGTACTATGAGGTCTCATCTCTTGTGATACAGTTAAAGCTTCTGTGCCACCTTCTTTACACCAGCTGTGGAGCCATCACCACACCAGCTCATCCCAGTTCATTCTAGTTCTATGGCTTTCACAGGTTTCTCTATCGTTTCGGTAGTGTGGAATACCTCCTTCTTAACTCTGAGGATTATCAATGGCAAATAAGAGATGTGCTTTTAAAAGCAGAAGAAAGGATAAAATAAATGTCACCTGGCAGGAAAAAAAAAATAATTACTCCTCAAAAACATCCTTTTACTCTTATTTTCACCAATTCCACTTAGTTTCTAGGAAAGTTCCTGGAAGTAACTTGGGATTCACCTTGTCCTAGAAAGACCTGAGAAAGCAGCACGACATTGCAGGCATACAGGGATGCGGGTAGTAGAAGTGAAGCAGCAGCAGGTGCCTCACTCCGCTCCCGTAAGGTGCAGCAACCTCACAGCTCAGATTAGCCCTCCTAATAATAAATAAATAAACTCTCTGGGGTGTGTGTGGGGGGRTAGCGGTTCCTGCGTGTCAGGCTCGGGGTCCCCCGTTGYGGGGCGGGAGGAGGCGCCGGGGGCTCCTCGCGTGCGGGGGCGGCCGCTCCGGGTCCCGCCGGCTGAAGCGGAGCGAGGCGGGAGCGGGATCCGGGACAGCGGGATCCACGACCGCGGAGCGCGGGCACTGCGAGCGAGCAAGCGGAGCATCACGCGCGATGTGACCAATTCCCATCTGCTTTTAGGGAAATGYCCGTTAATTCCATTAAAGAGGCAGGGAAGGGGGAACCGCAGCTGGGCGCAGCGGCAGCACCTGGGGCTCCGGGGTGTCTGTATGTGTGTGTTGGGGGGAACTGGGGTTTCCCTGCGCCAACTTCGGCCCGAGCCGAGGACAAGGTCCGAGGCCCCAAACGCTGCCAATGCAGCAAGACGAGGCGGGAGGGGGCGCCTGACAACGGCCTCCCGCAAAGCAAACACCTCCCACGCAGAAACACAAACACGTACACGCACCTTCCCGCGCCACGCGCGCGTGGGCGCCCCCACGGACACGGGGCCTCAGTGGCTGCCCGCCCTCCTTCCCCCACTTCAGCGCCCGCCGCTACGGGGGGGAGCTCGAGGGTTATTTATTTATTTATTTATTTATTTAATTCCTATTGCTGCTACGCCCAGTTACCACGAAATATCTGGCTGCAAAGCGCCGAGTCTCCCCTGATTTATTTTATTATATCTCCCCCCTCTTTTTTTTTTTTTTTTTTTTTGTCCGGTTGGGCTCGGCGCGCGGCCGGCTCTGGAGCGGGGGCCGCCGCCCCCCGCAATCAGGCGGCGGCCTCCCGAGGCCGTGATTGCGGGAGCCGCCTGATTTGCATTGATGAGGCCGCAGCAGCTGCCGGAGCAGACAGGGCTGCACCTGACACAATCACCGCGCCCGGGATTAGCGCGGGCGGCCGCCGGTCCACGGCGCTCCGCGGCGAGCGCGGCCCCCGCGTCAGAGTCACTCATGCAAAATGACCCAAATTTGCAATGAGCGCAATTAGCAATCCAAAGATGCATGTTAATTTAGGGGCTGACATTTCCTTGCGTTTTACTTATTAAATATAACGATTATGTGCAGCTTAGTATGCAAGGCTGGGGGTAGCATCTGAGCGCTTTCCTCCCCCCTGAGCCCCAATAAACACCCTAACTACAGTCCCTGATATTTAGGAAATTCTCTACTCTATAACCCTAAGTTCTTTCTCTCTTTCTCTCTTTCTCTCTTTCTCCCTTTCTCCCTTTCTCTCTCCCTTTCTCCCTTTTTTTCTTTCGAGCGTCAATTTCCATTTTTTTCTTTTTTTTCTTTTTCGATAAACGATGGCTTCCAGTCTATTATGCAAAATATTGCTGTATGACTCCCTCCATACGCTCAAAATGTACACGTATGTACACGTACCTAAATCACTCACCGTCCAGCTCTCTGGGACGAGGATGTTTCGTCAAAGTTATGCTCGGCTTAGGAGCTGACRAAGTAGTTTCTCTCTGTTTCATCCTCTCCTTCCCCAAATTGTTGAATTTATAGTAGGAACCAAAATTGGAGTYCTATTTTACCATGGCTTTCCTCTGTCTAGATATTTAAATCCTCACCTATGCTTTGGAAAATATTTTGCAAAAATAAATAAATAAATAAGTAARTAAATAAATAAATAACAGGAGAAAGAAGAAGAAGAAAAAAAAAAGAATAAGTGATAATTCGGAGCAAAAGCATGCAGTTCAAAAGCTAAAGCTCCCATTGGAGAACAGAAAATTTAATGAGCTTTTAATGGAATGCAATGCTCAGAGTAGTAAATTATTTGTTAGTTGACGATGCAATCAGCATGCTGATTAAGGTTGCTTGGTTTTTTACTAAACATTAACTGAATGAAAACGGTTAGTCCTTGTTGTTCTGCTTGGGGGGCTTTCGTGGAGCAAATGGACTTTCAGAACAGAGATTGTCAATAAAGGTGAGTGCACTCCAGGTGTCATTTGAATATGGTGATAAAATACTTCTGATAAATATTTAAAAGCATTTTAAATCCACAATGTTCGCCTAGTGTATTGTGAAGTCTGTTTAAAGAAACAGTGGGCCTAGGCGGGCCTTCCATCAATCCCGGGTTTTCTTTAACATGATAGATTATTTTATATATATATAATATATATATATATATATATATATTAGTGTTACCTTAAAAATGCACGTTGGGGTGTAAATGCAGGCAAGTTGCGGATTTGGGGGAGTAAATCTGCAATAGGAAATAAAAACTACTTGAAGGAGAAATGACTGTTCCCTGGCTAGATTAGAAGTGTAATTAAAGCTCTTCTATGTGCAGTATTTATAGASTTTAAAAATGGTATTTTTTTAATGTGAAAACCTGCTTTTTATGAAGGGAAATCCCATCATCTTAACACTGGGAGCGATTTCTTTTTACTTTAGTGGATTGGAAGAAAAGCAACAAAACAAAACTCCAGTGGCATTAACACCACAATGGGGAGGGTGGTTATTGTTCTTTTATGTATGTTGACTGTAAATATTTAGTCTATTGAATCTTTAGACAAGTCTTGCATTGCACAGATCAATCCACGTATTGACTGAGTATACGTCTGTTTTAAGACAATGTTTATCGTTTTGGTCGCCTGTCTGCTTTGGTCTATAGATTTACGAGAGAGAGAAAGGGGAAATTGGAGGGGGGGGGAGAGATGAAGAATTATAGGCTAGAAGCTTTGCATTTTATGTTAACGACTACAAAGTTCCTCTTCTATAAATCCCAATTAGTTAAATCATCGCGTTATTCACTCACAATGATCAGATACCTTTAAAATCCGATAAATAACTATCTATGTGTTTTAACTATTCCTGTTTATGACCCARGAGGTTAAAAGCCTTTGACTGGCATTTGACTTCTGACCTCATATAAATGTTATCTTATCAGTTCCTGCTTGTTAACTTGTATTGAGTGCTTGTCCCTGATGGCTTTTAGATAAAGGGGTTTTTATTATATTTCCTATTGAAACTGAACCATTTGCTTTGTTCTTCGTCTGTAGTCTCTGCCCACACAGTAACCTCGTAACCTAACATTTTTGGCTGAATAGACTAAAATCTAAAGTATTTACAGTTTATACGAAGCTTTATTTTTATCTAAACTAGCTGGATTTCATCTATCATTTTATAAAACATTTTTTTATTAAGCTTACAATTCAGGAGTATAAACCCAACATTTAACAATCCTTTTTTTTTTCTTCCATCATTTAAAAATTTGTAGATTTCGGTCGAAAAGCGGGACGTGAATAAAAACATGCAAAAATAAAATGCGAGTTCTTTTTTTTTTTTTTTTTTTAAATCTCAGAAGCCTCTTTAAAGAAAGCCTGAAGATGTATTTTTTTATATAGGGCTGTATTATTTGTCCTCTACTTTCTCAGCTGCAAAAATAACGCGGTTGTGCCATCCGCCTACCCTAATTCTGCCTTTCCTATCGAAAAGAGCTGCCGTGTTTAACATACCCCTTTATATCTCACCGCCTTTCTCCCACTCGCGAACTTGTACGTATCAAACCAAGGCGCAGTGGGCATTGCTTGAGACAAGCACGCCTCACGCTCACTTGCGTTTCTGCAAGTCTGAACGCGTTTCGGGCGTTTCMTTGCTGCCTGCTAGGAGAGGAACCACGCTGTTTCCTCGCCCGGGTTTCCTAAGGAGCGTTTTGCATGGATTTGCCTATAGGATTGGGGCGATAATCACAGGAAAGACTGCAAAGGCAGCCATCTTGTGGGTGTCATCTCGCACTTTTCCTCCTTGGCTCCTTTCCACCCGGTCTCACCTCGCCTGGGATGGTGCCTCTCACCTTAATTAGCCCCGGAGTCAATCTGGCACATGTGAAAATACAGCTGTTCTCATCCTTCCACGGGCTGCGGAAAAGTTGCCTTCCCCTTTGGCACTCGAGGCAATCCCTGTCCGGCGGTTACAAGCAAACTACGCCTGCCTTTATATTTACTCATACATATGAATGAAACATAATTTTTGCATTGTAGGGCTCTCCCTTGAAATGTATTTACAAAAAGCAAATATGTAAGCAAAATATTATTATTCCTGGGAACGACACTAATTTGTCTGCACGCTAACACGCAGGTATGCCATTCAGGAATGACAAACTAGCAGAACCGCCGGGTGCTTCCTTCTCCAAATTAACTTCGTGCTGCATAACCTAATGGCATCTATTGAGAGACATATTGACTGCTTTAATCGTTCGTATTTTCTCCGCAGAAAGCTTAACAGCATAAATTCCTCTTAATGCCGTTTCTGTTCCAGTGTGTCGATCATATTTCCCCAAAAAAAAAAAAAAAAAAAAAAAAAAAAAAAGGCAATTCCTAATTTCGGCTTAAACTACTGTACGGTTTAAAGATATCATCTCAAAGAGAAAGTTCTCCCCAAAACAATGTTCGCTATATAACGTAATAACTACACGACATGGCACTATCCACTTTCTGCCTTTTATTTTATTTTTTTAAGAAGAAAAGTCAAATCTTAGCCCTTAAATTCTACCACCAAAAACAACTTGAGAATCAGAGAGCGGAGTTATTTGCCAATGAAAGAAACGCCGTCAGCAGCACCGTCATAAACGTGCGGGCTCTTGGATTAACTGCTAGCGAGGTTATTGATTATGCCACTATTGGCAATTTAGCTCTAAACTTTCAACAGGGGCTCGAATGTGGTGGCTTTCATTTGTTGGAAAACTTGCAGGAAAATGGAAAAGTTTTTTTTTCTTTATTTCTTTTTCTTATTTTTTTTTTCAGTCTGGCGATGCAAAACAAACCTGCAACACTAATTAGTGCGCGGCTGTTCACGTCTTTGTCAGCGCAAAGCGCGCGGGAAGTGCTAAGTGTTATTAATAACTCTGAGGACGCGGGTAATTCGGGATTCTGGTGTTTTAGAATAATAACCCCCACCCATATATTCGCTCACACCCTCCTCCGAAAAAAAAATCATGAAAGGGATAAAAAGAAAAAAAAACTCTTTTCTTCTCTTGCAAGAAAACCCAAACCCAACTTTTGTTTCTCCTGTTTGAGGGGAATTTTTGGACAAACTTCATACGCAGCAATAGGCGAGACCCTTTTCCAGGATGAAAAATGAAAGAGCGAAGGCGGATTGGGAGGAAAACCGCTCTCCGCGCGATGGCCCGGTGCCGCCTCCCGGCCCCGCCACCAGCCCCGTCCCGCCGCGTGTCAGCGCGGGCAGCGGCAGCGGCGCCGCGCTCGGTCCGGAGCACGAGGCTGGACCCGTCTCGGGCGAAAAAAAAAAAAAATCAAAATCCCCCGACTTTAGGCAAACTGCACCCTGGCGAAAACGCGGGTGCCTGCGTGCCCTGATGGGGGGAGCTGGGGAGCGTTTTATTGCCGAAGGGGCGACGCCACCCGAGTTTCGCGCTCGCGTGGCCGTGGGATCGGGGCCGCGCCGTGTCCCCCCCCCCGCCCCGCCGCGCCGGGAACGGCGCCGCGCGTGGGGCTGGGCCGGGCGCCCCTCGCGCGGGGGAGGCTCGGCCCCTTCCCGCCCCGGAGCGGCTCCCATCCTCCCCGAGATGGATTTCCTTGTGTATAAAGATAATTAACTCATTCTTCTCCTCTTAATGGCATTAGCGTGGAGCTGGTGCGGGGGGAGAGGAAAGTCCCTCTTTGTGCCCAGAGCCGGGCACCTCTCCAGGCGCAGCCCCCCCGTGCTCGCCCCCCGGGGGTCGAGGGAGCCGCTGCTCCGGGGGGGAGCGACCCCAAGAGCGGGGTTCCCGCCGCCCTTTGCCACCGGGCGCCCTAAATCAGCCGGGCGGGCCGCGCCGGTGAAAGGGGGGCAGGCAGCCTTGGAGCAGCCCGAGGGGCGTAAATCTCGTCCCCGCTTTGTTCGGGCCGGGGGTGAGGGGTTGAGCCCGGCTCCCCGGAGCYCCCGGGCGCCTCTGAGCGCCCGCGGCCCCGGGCTGCGCCCCTCACCGCGGCCTCCGGGCGCGCGGCGAAAGCCGAGTCCGGAGAGGTGCCCGTTTTGGTGGCATCGGGGATGCGCCGGGCTGCGGCTGCAGGACAGCTCCCTTAACCAGATTACTGGAACTACAAAGGCTCTCGCCGCGGCTCGCGATGCCGCAGAAAGGGCCCGCGAGAAATTAGCAGCCTGTCCTGGTATGCGGAGCACAAGAGTGACAACTTATTGGAAGTTCTCAAGGAATCATTTATATTTCACACTCCAGCAGGCAGCTGATTTGAGGTTGTCTGTTAGCATAACAAAGGCTCTGAGCCTGTGAACTTCAGAAACCTTTCGACCTCTTAGCTGCTGGCATGAATAGCCCCCAGCCCTGCCTATAGAGATCTCCCAAAGCTCCCCTGTTCGTGGCTAAATTGTTAATCAGGGTAATTTAATATAGTTTTCAATATGCCTCATCTCTTATTGGGCAAGGTATTCACACGTCTCGCCCCCCGCCCGAAAGCGAAGTTCGCCTTTATTCAAGTGCGAAGGGGCAGCTGCAGAGCTGCACCCCCCAAACCCCCCTCCCCGTGCGCGGAGCTGCGCGGAGCGGCCCCAGGCACCCCGCACCCGCGGCCCCGGGCACTCCGCACCCGCGGCCTGGGACACCCCGCAGCCCCGGGCACCTCGCACCCGCAGCCCCGGACACCCCGCAGCCCCGGGCACCTCGCACCCGCAGCCCCGGACACCCCGCAGCCCCGGGCACCCCGCACCCGCGGCCTGGGACACCCCGCTCCTGCGCGCCCCTGCTCCGGGCACCCCGGCGCATCGAGCAGCGTGGGCGCGGAGGGCAGCACGCGGAGCGCGGGGCCTCCCCGCACGCCCTGCCCCGCGCCCGGCCGCGCTACCCCCGAACTAAAACCGTCCCCGCTGCCCCCTCCCTGGCCCGAGGACGGGGGGGACGTTGCGGCCGTGCAAACTCAGGGCATCGCCCCCAGCACGGGGCTTTGCTGCCCCCCGGCCGGGGCGGCTTGTGGGCACCGCGTTCTGGCTCCTGTTTGCCAGGACGGCTGGAGGACACGGGGGATCCCGCGTTATCCGCTTCCCGCAGCAAAGCGCTCCGCGTCCAGCGCCGAGGCGGCTCTTCCCTCCCCTTGGGCGCCCAGGGCGCAGTGCAGGCAGCGGCCGTGGGCGCCCAGAGCCGCACGCTTTAAAAATAAAGTTATCCGGGATAACACATTCCTTGAAAATGCCTGTAATCGTGCCTCGGTCCCGCTTCCGTCTGCAGGGCTTGAAAGAAATTGTTCTTGAAATACAAGGACAAAAGAAAAAAAAAAATAGCGCACAACCATCAACTCGGTCAAGCCACAAACGTGTTTTCTGGATCCTACTTTCCTAAAGTAGGGATTTTGCTTCTTTGCGTTTTATTTGCTCACTTAAACTTCTATGTTTATGTCTATGGACATCAGGTGTACAACTAACGGTTTGGGTTTTGCTTGTTTGTTTGTTTGTTTTAACCTGCAAATTCATGCTTGGCTTCCTTGTCAGAAAATTCATATAATCTTACTTTTTAAAAAAATCTCAGATTTTTACAAAATACACAAAACAATATTTCATCGAGATAAGACTATATTTCTGGTATCTTAGAGGTATCTTTCCAACAGTCAAAAAAATCCAAATAAATAAGAAAGTCTGCTCGCAGAAATTCAAGAAGTAACCTCTGGTGTCTTTTAATTGCGAGAGAGTAAAATGATGGCAATTTTTTCCTTGCTTTTTGCTCGTTAGCACTTTTTTTCCCATTTTTTCATTAGATTTTTTCCTTCATTAGAATTTATGATCCATACCTATCATTACACTTGCACATCTCTGAATTTCTCTTAAATTTTCCTTGAGAGGTTCGTAAACACCCAGGAGAAGACGCTTTTGCTCTGTGCCCAGGCAAAATTGTATTTTCAGGGTTTCTTCAAGAATTATTTTTGGTTTCTTCATGAAAATAATTATATTTTGATAGAAAATCAAATTAAGTCCCTTTTGATTAAAAAATTACGCAGGAGGCCATTTGAGGGGAGAGTTGATTTGTTTTTCCTTTCAGCAATTAAAGAACAGGTTTTCTATGCATTAGGAGCTGTTTGTTTAGGTTGTTGTTTCAAAGCTGCTTCCATCTAATGGTACAGTTTGGGCCTATTGTATTGAAAAAAGGATGTATATTTGGGATGGTGTTTGACAGGGGGAATGAACGCAGACACCAGAACAATTATATTACAATCCCATCGGGAATGCCAGCACCAAATTTAGCCAGACTGATGGGGCACTGTCTAGACGGTCCCTTTTGTGTATCAGCTGTTTTTCCCCTGCTTTATTGTCCAGCTTGAATATATGGCTGGACCCTGCATATGGAGCCCAAACATAACCATTCCTGCAGCCATACTTTGCTGTAAAGAAAAAAAAAAGGCAACGACAACCAAGACGCCCTCCCCAAAGCTGCAACCATCTCAGTATCAGAATAGTTATAAAACAAGCGAACAAGATGGCATGGAGGTGCACGCGTATTTACGCACTTGTGTGTTTACACATAGTCTTTCTCTAATTAAAAATGCAGGTCGGGAGAATTATCGTTTGGGATCACAGGTGGATGCATAAGAAATCTTGGCTGTTGTTCGGCGTGTTTTTTTCTTGGGGAGGGAGCTGGGAGGTTATTTTGGAGGGACTAGGGGTTTCCAGCGGACATGGAGATGAGGGTAGAAACGTTGCTCTCTCTCACGCGCTCCACCTCTTCCCCAAAGAAGCCAGAAAATAAATAAAACAAGCAGGTTTTGCGAAGAGGCAATTAGGCGCTATCGTACATGTAAATTACAACCTTTCATTTTTGAAAAGGGCAAAGGATAAAAAGAAGGAATATTTATTAAATGTTTACACTGTAATTAGCAGTGCAGACTGCTCAGCTTTTCTCTTGCTCAACCTAATGCCGATCTGGAATTAGGCCTGTTCTAGAGACTCCTAAGACTGCAGGCCATTTATTCTTATGTATATATATTTGCAGTAAAAAAGCATCAGAAACCTATGAGAAAGTAATTGCTCCAAACTTAACCAAATTGATTAATATGCACCATGTGGCTTTATCACAAGGGGATTTTTTTGCCACTAAAGCTGAAAAGTCATCAGAGCTAGAAACTGACACTGATAATGAAAGAAAAAAAAAGGAAAAAAAAAAGAAAAAAAAAGAAAAAAAAAGTCAGAAAAAACGGAGAAGCTTCTCAAGACATGGAGCTGGAGCAGCTCTAGGACCTTCCGCACACACAGTCCGTGGATGTGTGTGGAAAGCAGATCGGAACTGAGGCTCTAAGGCTGCTCCTTGGCTTTTGGAAAGGGCTCTGTGCAGGCAGGTGCTCCCAGGGACGCTTTGCTTTGCTATTTTTTTGTGGGAAAGATGCTCCATTTTCCCTCATTCTGCCTGTTTCTACCCATTTGCTTCCTCTGGAAGCATTTTGGGAAGGTGCTGGTTGGTATTTTGATTTTTGTTTTTCCAGGTCACAAGTAGACAGGGACATTCATGATAACAGATTTCCTTGTTCACATGCTTAATTGCAAAATGTGCTCGTGTCCAGCCAAGAAAAGCTCTAGCACCATCGCCCTGCAGTWTTCCAGACTGTTCCGTGCAGATATTCCATACTCACATTGATAGTGCTGCTTATAAAGTATCACGGGAGGTCAGGTATTACGGATTTAAACTCCAGAATCGTACGCTCTCCTGCTCTCTTGTCCGAAAAGCCTAATAGCTACAAATGTGCAGGCGTAGGTCACGCTGTGGAGCCAGCACCGCGTCTCAGGGCCTGGCACAGGGGAAGGAGGGGAGCAGAAATCCTCCTGGTGGGATCTGCCGCTSCTGGCGCCAGCGCCATTTGCTCGGCAGCAGCTTTCTCGCTCCCGGTGTGTTTGCAGATGTCCCCCCGCGTGCCCTTGCAGAGCTCGGGGGCTGCCTCCGGGGGCCTGGAAGCAGATCTGGGGAGGATGGCGTTCGCCAGATACGTAGCTTGATGGAGGGTCGCTCCTTGCCAAATAAACACTTGGTAAAGGAAGCTGAGGCCATGAGGTGTCTGAGAGAGGAGCCCACTGAAGAGCTGACTTTGGCAAATGCCTTCTTGCAAATGAGGCTCCACGACCAGCTTAAAATAATCAATTTAAATTAACCCATGAGCCTTTGGTTAGTTGCCAGTGATCTGCAGTACACCATCTCCTCCTACCTCTGTTGTGGCTCTGGGAGCGGTTACTCTGTTCCTTTAAGGCAAATTACAGCATCCCTCCACTTTCTTTCCTATTTTTGCCCCTTGCTCGCCTTCCACCCTCTCTCACTGCCCAGACCACGTCTCTGAGGCTGAAATTAGAGGTGTAGAAAAGCCCCTACATCTTGGCTGTGTGCACTGTGCTTGACCCGCAGGGAAGCGCGAGGCCTCCTGCCGCCTCAGGGTCTGGCCCAAAGTCTCTCTCTGTGGGTAACTGAGTCCCACTACAATTTTGGGGTGGGTTAATGGCAAAAGAGTTTCTTGGTGCTTTCCCTTACATGTTGTGCGTGCGTCATTGGCACCCGGCTCGCATGGGGACGCTGGGAGACGGCGACGCTGGCACCGTGCGAGCAGGTCTGGCACTCTCCCGCGCTCCCCTCTGCCGTTTCCCTGGTCTCCCCTTCTTCCTTTCTTCACTCTCGTTCCTAAAATAATCCTTTCAAATAAGTGCAGCTAATAGAGTTTTTATCAGGCTGGATCCCCAGTCTGTCATAATTTTGTTTTCCAATCACCCTGTTTGTTTAAGTTGGAATAAAACTATTTAAATCAGTTCCTTGTAATCTTGAGTTATTTATAGATAAAATGATTTACATGTTTGTGAGATATCTGGTTGTGGGTACGGTATTGCTGAAGGTTTTTCTTTGGGGATTACAACACCATTTAAGTTTATTTTCTTGTTTTCCACATCATGTCTTCATCTCCTAAAGGAAATAACGTATTCTCTCTATCTCTTTCCTTCTCCTTAAGATAAAATGCCCACTTTTGGCTACATTTATTTAAGAGAGTAATGTAGTTTATCAATTTGCTTGTTTGGAAGTAGGATTGAATTTGTGTTTGGAGAGCATATGCCAAAATCACTCCCTTTTATTTTTTTCCTACTATGGTGAAAGAAATTCAAGAGATTTTTATCTAAAAATCCTACTTCCAATATTGATTATTTGGGCCAGAGTCTGATCTTTACAACACTTCTGTGGAGGAGGCTTACTTCTGCTAAAGGCAGGAGAATTACAGAGTAAAAACTGTGCAAGTAAAATAATAGCAGATGTGCCCATTTACAGGAGCCTTTCTGTCCAAGTGAAGCRTTTGCCACCTGCTCACCTTGGGGAGCCAGGTCCACATCTGGCTCTCCRCATCCCCCTTCTCTGTGGCTGGGATGGCTCCTGTGTCGCTGAGCAGAGAGGAGGGCAACGCAGGAGGCAGCAAGGCCAGGWGAGAGCTAAAGATCCCAGGATAGGTTCCCGAGGTGCTGGCTGTGCGGGACGTGAGGAGCATGAAGAGCACAAGCAGGACAGAGAGCACAAAGAGCAAGAGGAACACAAGGAGCGGGAAGAGTACAAGGAGCATGAGGAGCACAAGGAGCACGAGCAGCGAGAAGGGCATGCGGAACACRAGGAGCACGAGGAACATCATGGGGAGCGTGACGAGCACAATAGCAACTTCAGGAAATGGAGAATTTCATGCCAGTGAATTATGGCTAAAGACACTTACCCCTTARCATCTCAGGTTCACATTGGCAAAATATGGACAAGGAAGAACAAGGCAAGAAGTATGTGTTGATCCTAACTTTGAGCAATTTCAYCTGAGCACATTTCAGTCGATCTTTCCATGGTGCATTTCCCATCAGAGAGGAAAAGCTCTTCAGAGCACAGCAGCCGTTGAGACAGGCCAAGGTTGTCCCTGCGGCACTCTGGACATCGGAGCAGCTCTGCGCTCCTGCTGACTCCCACAGCCCGAGCCTGACTCCATATCTTTGTGTTCTTGAATTTACTTCAGGATTTTTTTTTTTTTTTTTTTGAGTAGCCTATATTATCTCACAAGAGATATTTGAAGACTTTTTAACATAGGTATCCAAGTGATATCCGCAGCCTAGAAACTGCAGAGGACCATCCTGCGTTAGCTGGATGTTCAAGATTTTTTTAGGCTGTCAAAAATAGCTTGTGTGTCTTCTGTTTGCAGACTCTCAGCTGTGCAAAGGATTATTTCTCTTCGCCTGTGGTTGGGTGTAAATCAGGTTAATATTATATTTCTGGTTTTTAAAAAAATAATAAAAAATCAGTGTCAGTGAATTTGGTGCAATGCATGTGAATTTTCAGAYTGCCTAAACATACTGAATGCAAACAGTAGTACTATTTCTTTTTTAAACTTTGTAGGAAYGTAGAAGATATTTTGCATCTAAGGCATTTTGAAAAATCAAAATTTAGTCTTTTAAATTTTATTGCAAACTTTGTTTTGTGATTATCGCTAAAAAAAGAGATTTTTCTCCATTATGCATTCTGCACATTTACTCTGTACAAACCCCCAATCTCTTCTGCCCCTTTGACAAGCAACTAACTAAAAAGAAAAGAAATAGACAACGAGACAGTAGAGAATAATCCTGAATTAGTGGAGAGATGAACTCGCTATTTAAGTCCTTCCTACAGTTCACTGATTTTTCTGCATATGATCGCTAATGTAGGAACCTATATGGGACTCAGAAGGAGGAGTGTAGGTGGAGAAGAAAAGGGTTTTGAAAGAGAGTCTGATTCAGCCTTTGCACCTGCCTTGGTTGCCAGCTTCGGGTGAAACATCTTTGACTCTTTATGAGAAGTTTCTGCAGTTTTATTTTAGAAACATTGTCTCCCCATTTTATTTTACCCATCCTACTGTTCAGGGGACATGCAGACTATTTTATTTTATTTTATTTTATTTTATTTTATTTTATTTTATTTTATTTTATTTTATTTTATTTTATTTTATTTTATTTTATTTTATTTTAATTTTAGCTTGAATAAGAAATCAACTGAGTTATTAATATTTCAGGCTGTGCCTTGGCCTACCATCCTCAGGCAACTCAAGGAAAAGCAGCAACCAATGACTACACTAAGCCTAGAAACAAGAACCAAATTTAAAATACATAATGTATTTCCTTTTGTAAACATATATTTGCAATAGTATCAAGGTTTGCTTTGAATAGATGAAGACTCTGGTTTAGAAAAATGTTCCTGTTGTGGGAAGGAGGCTCRACAGAGTGATTCAAAACATGTCCAAAGCACCTTGAGCGTGAGGAAACCAGGGCTGATCCAAGGTCTCCCGCGGGAGCAGCGCTGCCAACCCGGCCACCCCTGCTCCTCCTGCTACCYGGTACCTAGACGTGCCAACCACGCATGCTCCAAAACCAGGGAAGGGATTTCACCCAYGGCTTGTAAATCTTCTCTATTTCCAAACATATAATGCTTTTACTAGCTGCCACCTTAATGCACCAAGAGCCTGAAAAGAGGGGGTTTAAATCTGTGTAAAAGGCAGTTTCCTAAAGGGATCCATCACATCCTTCTAGCCTCAAAAAAGCCTGTGGCAAGGCTTTCGAGGCATCAAATATCCAGAGCCAGGGAAGGTATGTTGGGTATTTCTAAGGTTTTCATTTCTCTTTCTAAGCCTGCTGCATTTGGCCTGATAATTATCGAGAGGACTTGGCTCTACAGGTGTAGGTGGACGAAAAATAGCCTCTGTAAAATGCTTTAATGCTCTCTAAAACACTCCTAAAATAGGTTYTCTGCGAGTGTATATTGCCCATGCAGCACACTGGCTGTGGAGGCCTGGTGTAAACATTTTACTGATGCTCATCTGCCGGGAACTGCCTTATCACCGCCGAGTCACCCATGTGTAACATGACCAGCCACACTCGCAGGGATAAAATCTTTATTTGAGGCTACATCATATATCCTGCATATTTCAGAAAATATCTAGGGTCCTTCCTTCACTTATTTTATCTCACATTTTCTGCTGGTAAAAATTRAAGAGGATGAGAGGAAATAACTCCTCCTTACGCTCCGGCTTTCCTCCGGCTCCCTGCCTCCCTTCACGTCTTTGCCTGGACCCTCCTCTCCATTCCCGCTTTTAGTTCCACTGGTCTCTTTGTGCCACGTTTCTTTTATTTGTTTATTTTCCCCTTCCCCCAGAAAAGGGGGGCAGCTCCGTGTGCAGATCACAGCCCTTGGCACGTGTCCACCGGCTCTGGATCCAAGGCCGATGGATCCTCCCGCTCTGCAAATGGCCACGTTAGATTCAATACCACATGCTCCACTACAGCACCTCTCAAAAGAGCTTAGCTGTTTTGGGTGAGGGGGTCTTTTGTGTTTTTTTTTTTTAAATACAGTGAAACATTTCATGATTTTTGTTCTAGGTTTACCCGTGTACTTCAAAAAGCAGTAATTTCAGATGCATGATTACACAGATCATGCATATTATCATCTACCTTTTTTTTTTTTTTCCAAATAAATATGATTTTCTTGCCAACAGGCAGTTCGCTGCACCAGGGTCACAATTCAGCAGCTACTTAAASAGATGTTAAATTTTGCTTTGGGTGACCCTAGACTTCCAAAACAAGAAAATACTCTGAATATCTGGCCCTTTGAGCAACTCGTCTCCCTTTTTCCTAGCAAACCATTTTACATTCCAGCAGAAAAGTCAGTCTAAAATGTCTTCAGTGTCCTCTGTTTTTTTTTTTTTTTTTTTTTCCATGCCAATTCCTATATCCAAGCTGCACTTGGATATCCTCCCATGCTACATCCCATTCTCCTGGATGGCCGGGGCAGCTCACAGAGTTTTGCCTCGTGCCTTGCCATCCTCCCAGTTGTGCCGATAGGGGTGTTCATGGGGCTACACTGGGCACCAGGTCAGCAAAAGGATTTGAATAAACATGCAAATAAACAAAAACTCTTTAAAAAATTATTCTAAATTGTATTATTTGTGTCATAACCTGCTGAAAAAAAATATTCCTGAAAGGATATTTTTTCATCCTCTACCTTTTGCTGACCATATTTACAACTCAGCTCCACAAGCAGCAGAACATTACGTGAACATCAGTGTAACGGGTTGTGTGACTCTGTGGGTAGACGTGTGTTTCTTATTGTGGATAAGTGTGTTTCAATATAGACACATAATGGATGTCTAGCTGTCTATAACTCTGTCTCAGCGCCTCTCTATTTCTCCCTTTCTCTGCTGGAGTGTAATTTCACCTCTCTATTTATACTATTACAGTCTCAATTTTATGTCTGTTTTCTAAAAGCGTTCGAATTAGACTATTTGACATTTCCTTGTGCTAACGTGCTCCCTTCCAGACAGAATCCTGTTTTGGAGAGAATATTAATATTTGTAAGAAGCTGGAGAGCGGAGCAGTAAGAGGCAAGCGCCGCTAGCGGCCAGGAGCCCTGGGCCAGCCTGGCCTCCAATCGGCCTTGCTATGGATCCTCCCTGGCACCTCAGCAACGAGGGGTCTCATCATTCACACAGTTCACCATAGTGGAGTTGCAGCTTGCTTCCTGCGTCGCTGCAGGCGCTGGGGAAGATGCCACGTGTGGATGGGGCACCAATCCGAGTGGCTCCCAGGCTGCAGCGGACTCACCTTGAATGTATGGACTTTGGCCTAATGCAGATCCTTCAGGGAAGTTCATGCCGAGCCAGCTGCACTGGCCTCCTTGGCGAGGGGGGAAAAAAAAAGGCATTTTCAAGGTAACACTGGGATGACCCAAACCAGCAGCCACTCCACAGCATCACGGAGGGCTCATGGATGAAGGACGTGATACGGCTAAGCGCAGCCATGCGGATTTTGGTCCTTCCTCCCCTCAAGCCAGTGCCAGGCATCGCACTGACCCAAAATGTTTGGGTCTGTGAGCGGGTCTCACTTGCGGGGGATATTCAACACTGCTGAGATGTTACCTTTGAGGAGCKCTTCACCGCTGGAGATCTAGGTTAAGTTAAAAAAAATGGAAACGAGTTGACTTCGATTTATTTCATAGCAGGTCTGGAATTAGTTTGAACTTGTCGTTGCTTTGGCAGGGAAAATAAACATTAAATAGAAGCAAAGTCAATCATATTTCAACATTTGCATTTTTACCATTGAGTGTGTTTACCTGAATTATCATCTTGTAGCAGACACCTCTGCTTTGCTTTGATCTCACGCTACCAAAGGTATTTTACAAGAAGCAGTCATTAAAAAACCCCCACACAATTATGACAATTTCTGTAAAGCTCATCAAGTAATATAAGGTGCAGGGCTTTTCATTTTAATTTTAATGTGCTGTACCGTAGAATTAAAAAATAATGAAGTGTTTTAAAGAATCCTTAGATTTTACTTCCCCCTAGTACAGCAGCAGGAGATGTGTGCTTAATGTGAAAGATGATGGCAAAATGGACTAGATTTCCTATCTCGCAGAAAGATTTATAGGATGGCAACGATACCAAGTAACAAACCAATTGTGCAATTGTGTTAATGGGAATAAAACATCATGTGAAGATTGTGAGCTGTTATTGCCAGAGCTTGTGTAAATACAGTTTAGTTCATTGTTACCCCTTCAAATTATGCTTATGTTCAGCTCCAGAGTGCAACCTCCGCTTCATCTCTTGAAATGCCACCATCTGAACCAGTTCTCCCATTTATATAAACATATTTCCCATGTTGTCAGGGAATGGGAGAAAGCAAGTCTCTCTTCTGAAACACAAGCAGGCCAGGGGAAACGAACAAAATAGAAGTATGCAACCACGAACAAAACAAAGTTCACAATGAAGTAATTAATTGTCTGGTTTTGAAGACAGCTGGTTTCTAAGAATTACCATAAAACCAGTAATTGGCAGCATATGAATAGTTATAAATTAACAGGTAATGCATGCATATTGTGCTTCCCCATTATGAAATGCTACAGTGTAGCATAAAAGTACAATAGATGTATGGAATTGCCAGTCACATACTCATAATAACAAGTACATATAAAATCCTTAATGTGCGTTCGTAATAAAAATACTTCCGTTCTCCATTACTGATGCCAAGACTGTATTTGCCAAACATGATCGTGAAAGTTACTATCACTCACCTGTTCAAAAGGCATCTAAGCATTGAGCGTCTTTAGGGTAGGCGAGAGCTTTGGCAATGCAAGAATTGGTAGCTGAATTGCCAAGATCAGGACTTGAACCTTGGCTCACGTGTAACTTATATGAAATATTTAATCATGTTGGAAAATATGGGACTTTATAGATGACTTTTAAATTTGCAGTCATGATTGATGCCACATAGGCAAGAATTTCCAAAGATGAGTGAAGAAAAAACTGYTGTCTTGCCCAAATGAGATTTGCTCATTGTTTCCCTTCTAAAATCTTAGAAATGATTGTGACCAAACCCAGACAATATGCCATTCTAACCCTTATTTGTGTTAATCCTCTTGAAGTCACTGAAGGTAAACCCATGCTGGTGGGCACAGGCTAAATACCTAGATGGAAAGGAAATTGTTTGCTAGATTCTATGCAGCAGTGCAAGCAAATATAATACAGCACTCTCCTCTGAGAGTGAGGTGCTTTAGATAACCTCTTAAAGAACCAAGGATGATTGAGGTAATGGCCTAGGCGTTTGTGTTTTGTCTTGTATATCAGCACTTACAAAAAGATTTGGACGGGCAGTTTTGAAATTGAAGCTTTCTTGACATGTAAGGGAAAAAGTCATGTTGTTGATGCACAGGACTAGGTCTTCTCTCACAGCAGGTTGACATTTGCTTTCCTGTCTTTAGGAAAGGAAGACCTGAAATGTTCTCTTGATTTAGTCACCTGAAGGAGTGTTGAAGTGTTGGGTAATGCTTTTTTGGATGTTATTAAAAACTAAATAACTGTATATTGAGAGGTGGTTCTTTTTGTTTTCAAGTTGCACTCTTGGATTATTTCTATATCTTAGGCATGTATTTAATATATTGAGGAGAATTAACAACACTTTATTTTAAAAAAATCCAGTACTTGTTAAATAAAGTCCTTCTGGATGATGGAAAATATTCTCTAATGTTTCAACTGTGCCAGACTTTTCCTAGTTCCTCCATAAGCACCACAAGCATCTTCAATGTTACATAGCCATGGGCACACCTCAACCATTCCAGTGATTTGTGCTGGTTAGTGTCTGCTCATTTATGTCCATTAAAATTAACAGTGGCATCTTTACTTGCAAACCCTGCTCTTAACTGGATACAGGAGCTGCATACCTGTGCCTTAAAGGTAAGCTGGTCTTACTAGCAGATTCTGATATACGTACGTGCATGCTCCAAGATGCTGAAAATCCAGCCCTAACTGGACTCTCAAATTCTCCGATATATTTTTATCTGAACACAAATTGAATTTTTCTCTTCTCTTTTTGCAGTTATTTGCATATTCAGATGATCTTATTAAGCTGTCTGACAGCAGTCAAATAGCTAGGAACAAGAGTTGTTTCCTCTAACTTTAACTATCTTAAAGTGAGACATCTAATTTAAGCTAGCTGTGAAGGTGCCTGCGTAGCATCCAGATGATAAATGATCCACCTCTTTAGACTCTGATTTCTGGAGGTGCCTCTCTCTCTCGTTATTAACTTTAGAGAGCGCCTAACCGCTAGGCAACCCAAATTAGTAGAGATTAATCCTAGCGTAAAAGGTCTAAGCTCTGTCAGCTGTGTCTGCAAAACTGCTCTGAGTCTGAGGAAAAAAAAAAGGTGAAAAGCTTCTCTATTTCTGAAAATCTGAGCCAACCTAACACGCAACTTTTTTTTTTTTTTGGTATATGTGGGTAGGTATGTGCATGCACAAGCCTGTGCATATGTGTTGGATAATAAAATGCAAAACTAATTTGGTACCTATTTTGCCTAAAAAAAATGAATGCAAGAGAGTACCCGCATGGTGGTTATACGATCCTCCTCAACCTCTGCCTGACTCCTGCTCCTGGGATTTCCTTTCTTTTGCCTTCCAAAGCATGGTATATATCTAGGTGACTTCTAGACACTTGCGGAAAAAAAAATGTATGTAAAGCTCATAAGGCCAGGTAAGTAGTCCAACCTGCAGCAATGAATAATAAAGAGGAAGCTGTTTCATACATGCAAAATATGACTTGGATCAATGAAGAAAAGAAATATTAGTTGGGATTCATTTGCTTATTACTGGCATACATATCAAAACAGTCACAGGACAGTGTTGATTTTTTTTTTTTTTTTCCTTACCTGTTGCTATAGGGAAGTCTTTGGCCTAGGAAATGTTTGCAGCCATCTATAAAGTCCCCTAATGCAAGTACTGTGCTGAGGCTGAAGGCTCCAGCTGGGTTTGATTCACCAAATATGTTTTTATCTCAGCTCTGCAGTACTGCCCTGCTGCTGATGTCCTCTTGCAGGATCACAAAGCTTGGTCTCGGCTGCAGGGTGAATTCATCTACCTTGAGAGCTTGCTGCCAAACCCTGCACTGGCTACTTTAAACCTATTTGAGGTAGCCCTACTCTAAGCTGCAATGTGTTTGCTTGGGTAATACACTGATGTCTTGTTTTTTGACTTCAGAGGCCATTTATAAAATCCCAAGTGTTGACGAGGTGCCCTCGTTTGCGCTGCCAGACAGCTGATAGCTAYTGTGCTGCCCTGCTGCCTCAGCTGCAGCTAAACATACAAGTGTAGTTGCAGCCACAAACGGTGTAAATTTTTCAACATTCTCTTTTTCTTCAAGGTCTAGGGAGAACAGAAAGGAGAGCTAGAAAATGCTGGTTCATCAAACCCRAACATTGTTGAGAGCGCTCGCTAACTCAAATGTTCTTCACGTCCCAGTGAGAGCTTCAGCTGGCTTATCTCAGGCAGGCAGACACACAAGAAGAATCCACCTAGGGCTATTACATACAAAGACACAGCCTCTTGCTCAGGAAGTTCCTCAACTACGAGTCATTAGAGACTGCCACAATATTAATACACATTTGCCCCATTCTTATGCTTCCCTAAATATCTACCATTGACCTTGGCTGGAGACAGGATGAAAGGCCAGATGGATCCTGGGGCATGACTGGAAGGAAGTTGTTTTCATGTCTGTAAGTCACAAAGTGAAACACAAGAACCTCAGAGGACATGAAGGGTAACTAGAAAATAGTCTCTAAGCACAGCAGTAGTGAGGGGTAATACGAAGGCAAGTGTTGATTCACTGCTCAGAGGAAGGTGATACTAGCTAATGATGCTAAAGGGGCATGAAAGTTTGATTTGGTTTTTTTTTCTCCTGTCTTTATTTGGCTATTTTCAACAAGAAAGAATCTACTTCTTCTTTCTTCCACTACTGTTTAGGATATCTGATGGGATTGGTACCCACTGACAGTAACAACACTGAAATGAGGCCACGCTTCTTCCAGCTGCACACTAATTTCCAGGGTGGTTGGGTGTCCACAATGTTTTGTTCTCTAACAACAATCAGGCCACCCATTGAATGATGCATTTCACACGCTGAGACTCATAAGCGGAAAGGAGCACTGTCCTTGAGAGCTAGACTCTGGAATCTACACATTGAAATGCAAAGCCAGTACACCAGCTTGCTTCTTTTGAATAAAATCAATACATGCGATATTGACAGTTTCCAAGTATACAGTTCTATAGTTGCTGTCATAAGACAAAAATGTAAAGATCTAACTGCAGTGAAGAGTGGTTAAATTGCAGTCCTGTGCTCTTTAAACACAACTTGGTCACAAACCTGAACAGTGGTGAAGCTTGCAATTGTTTTAATATGAATGAGCAAATGCAAGTTTTACRTTTCTAATATTTAGGCCAAAGGAACTGCTGTTTTTCCAAACATTTTACTATGCAAAATACACAGGAATATTTCCATGATATTAGGTAATTCTGTATCAAATATATTTGTAATTCTAAGTGGTTTGGCGATATTTGAGCAGAATGTAACTGAGAGAGACAATGTTAGCGCTGTGTTGGTTTTATTGTTTCCTGCATGCTCTAAAGCAATCAAACAATTCTGCAAATGTTCTTCAAAGAATACATCTAGAACGTTACTTCATTAAATATCTCCTTGGCATTCATTCTATTTTCCACTTTGAATTGCTGCATTTAGTTTTGAAATGACCTTTCATAGCAGTGAAATTTTATTAACTCTTTGATCCACTGGCACAGAGATGAAAACAACAGTGAAAAGGGAAATGCAAAAATGAGTGCTTTTAGGCTGCCTCGTATTGTGGAACAGCATGAAAAGGAAGTAAGTTCTATCACTAAAAGGATTACATGTTGCTTAATATTGCTGGCATTCCCTCCATCCTCCTACTAATGTCAGTGATCAATGTTATATACCCGCTTATGTTTGTCTTAGGGCCTTCTGTTAAATACACCAGGACATATTTTGTCTTCAAATACTCTCTCACTCTACACAACACTTAAGGTCCAAATTTTGTGCTTTTTGCCTTTTTTTTTCCCTCTSTGTAACTCAATATCCATTATAAATCCAGGGCTAGATTCACTTATTCCATGAATTATTCCTAAGCAAGTAGGGTTAAATGAGCTCCTATGAAAGATGTTCTAGAGAGGCAGTATATATTAGAGTCACAGTTCAGTCCTTGCTTTTCTTTCTTCTAAAGTGGCAGGAAGATTCAGCAGCCCCTTTGCCGGCACAGTTTATTCCTTGCTCAGCACTGTGTTGGTATTACTAGAGCATTTAGAGGTCAGGGAAAAGACTTGGAGTTAATGGGAAGTAGAATGGCGGTCCATGGGCAGATTTTCCTCTTTTCCTCACTGTGACCTGCAGTTTATCTGACATCCTTGACATTTTCCTGCAGGGAAATATAGGTGGACTTACAACYGAATGCACCGTGCTCAGTGTCACTCTGCCCATGCAATGAGTATTCATTAATTTAAGGGTAACCAAGCCAGACTACAGAGAGCTCTGTGCTTGATACCCACAGAAAGTCCCTGCAGTTTCACTCCACTCTGACATGAATACTGAATATTGACAGAGTTGAGCTCTGTCCTGGCTGTGAAGAAATCAAACAAAGTCTGAGCCTGCAGAGCAACAGAGCTCATATCAAACGATTGCCTCCTTCYGCACCCTTAGCCACAACCACTGTTTATAGCCATGACTAATCAYATCGACTGCATTTACTTGACCTACCCCTCATGGGAAGGCTCTACCATTTATTTTGCGTTAGTAGGAGGAGAGAACACCATATTCCACCATTGTCACTGTGCAGATTGGAGCCCTGCTTTTTCCAAAAAAAGTTAAGATACACAGAAGTAAATTTAGAGTTCTCAAAGCAATCTACATTAAAAGCAACAGTGAACACGTTTAGGTCATATATTGTGTGGTCTTGGATGTTCAAATACACTTTATTTAAAATTACGTACCATAGTGCTGTTTTTAATTCTTCTATCACTACAGAGCCTTTTAATTCTTCTATCACTACTATAGTACTATTGTGTTGCTCAGAGTCTTAGACTGTGCCCATCACCATAATACCCAGATTAAAATAGATCAAGATCAAAAGAGGAACCTTTTCACCAACAGTTGAACTTCCTGAGATGCATAGAAATGCACTTAAAAATCTRGGAATTTAAAGATTTTAATTAGGAGTCCAGACAAAGAGAAGTGTTTTAGCAATATTAGCTGTTCATTTTATTAGGAAAAGGCATATTTTATTAGAGAAAGGCATATACATTACTTACACCACGAGTTAAGTTGTACTGGTGAAAAAAGCATTCTGAATAGCTGTCAGCATCTAAGGTGACTGAAGGCTCCGTTACACACACATATACACACACCCAGAGCTAATCTCACAGCACAGTTTTATAAGCTTTGTCTCAGCAAGTGACAAATATTTTATCTGTAAAGGATCTACAGAATTTCTGAAAAGCTGAAGGCTGTTATTATAAAATTAGGCTGGAGTAGAAATAAAAATTACAATTGTGCTGAAACTGATTCGATTTTTTTTTTCTGATGTACTTTGCCTTTTCTTTAAAATGGAGCTATACTGCTATTGTTGTAAAAAGGAAAATAAAGTAAGAAAATTTGACAAAACAGTAATTTCATAGAAAAGGAAAAGATAGGAAATTCTATGAAAAACCTTTAAGGAATTAAATGTACATTACTGCATTTTGAAGAAAGATACTGATTTTGAAGTAAAAATATATAAATTATAAATATTATAAAACAGGAAAAAAAAAAAACATGCTGAAGGTATTGATCTAATCAGTTTCATAGTTTTCCCCTGTTGTTTTCTACTCAGAATTACAACMGACTGTAAATCAGCTGCTTCTGAAGTTCATATATGTTTAGTTTGAAACAGAGTCCTTAACTTATTTGTATATTAGGCCCATGGTGTTGAAAGCAGACAAGCAAGCAAGTAAACAAGGAAGAATTTAGTAGAAGAGTGGTATTTTTAATCCACAGTGCAAGAGGCAAATAATGAAAGGAGCCAAGCAATAGTTACCATGAGACCACAACTAAAAATAGGCAAATAAATAAAGACTTGGGTTCTGTGACTGTATGTGCTACTTATGGCTGTTAAGAACCCTTCTCATTTTCCATTTGGTTTCGCTCCACATAAGTTCATGAGACGTACTGCAATTTGCAGTCAGGTACTCAGAGCCACATGTGTTAATGCGTGGGGCTGAAGGGGAGCTGAAATGAGAGGTCTCTAAACACTGCCCAGGCTCTGCCCACACAGCTCTGACTACTCAAGCCCTGTATTGCAGCATGAAGAGACACCTACCTTAACTTCTTCATACACTAGAAACAGTGCATGTGATAAACATGCCTTGTTGGATTGCTTAAAAGCTGGTATTTGATGCATTCTTCAAAAAAAAAAAAAAAAAAAAAAAGAACAATGATGGAAATAAACTGAAAGTCATATTTTTACAATTTATTTTATGTTCCGGTAGTGCCCCCTGTCAAGAATTTTTATGCCAAGTGCTCCACAAATGCAGAACTGTCCTTGCCCCAAAAGCAGTGTGAACTTCACATTTCAGTGAAGTTCAGCTGTCACTAGACAGTTTATTAACAACTACTGCCTTAAAAATATTTCATGATGTAGATAAATAAGGCCAAGATTTCTTTTTGTTGTTATCATCTTTCATTTCCAAAGCATTCAAAACTGCACATGCGTTTCTCAGTAATTCATCTTAAATGCTTTTAGGCAGAATGGTGAGGGCATTTCATCTGCAAAACAAAACAAAACAAAACAGTTAGCTTTAGCTCTTCATTACAAGATAAATACCATGAAGTAAATAAACTGTTACTTTCCACACAGTTCAAACAAATGATCCATGGCTGAGGTGTTATCTTTCCTCTTATTTCYGCTTCATATATTAAAGAGAACAAACAAACAAAAAAATATTTTAAGGCACGGAAAATGTTATCTGATGGTGCTTATTACTACATGAACATATTCCTAGATCGTCATTCATATATGTTTAAAAAAGGTACACAGAAAAGGGTGAATGTGAGCTACATTTTCATTCATGCTTTTTTAAAAAGAAAAAAGAACAGAAATCAGAATGCTAAACTTTGGCCCTGACACCATCCATTAAAATCTCCAGTTAATTTTTTATTCAGAAATTAATTTAATTCAAATATATTTCAGCAATGGGAAATGTCTCAGTGAGATGATATAATAGCTTTTGTAGAACTAATGGCCTCTTTCACAGTGATGGTGGAACATCATACAATTTTCAGCACAGATCAAGTAGGTGGATTTGAGTTTTAGTGCCCGCTCCGCAGCAGGTAGCCGGTGGCCGGGAAGGAGAGCGCCGGCCCAGCACTGGCCTCGCCGCGTGAACGGGGCTGCTCCAGGTGCTGTGGTACCTCCTACATGGTGTTTCTGGCATTGTCCGAGTTCACTCCACTGCATCTTGTAAAAACAGGCTCTTTGGGGAACTGCACTGGGCATATTCTGCCTTCCTCGTACAGGAGCTGGTGTGTCCCAGCTGCCTGATGCTTTACATCACACCAGTCCATCAGAGGTACAGAGAGGAAGCAAAATGAACCTTTCTGTAATCCAGATAACAAAACTGAAATGAAGATTTGTTCTTTCTCAACATTCCTTCATTTCACATCACTTCTTCACTGACTATCCCATAATCTATTTTTTTTTTTTTAACTCCTTTTAAGATTTGGAATTAAAGAGCTCCCTTTCCTTACCGGTAGGAACTGATTTCACCAGAAAATATTCTTCCTCCTTCCATCTGATGCATCTTTGAGGCAGTTTTATTCAGTCCTAAGCACTTGGAGCTGTAAAGCTTCAGCAGGGAAAGAAAACTGAATGCCCAGCACAAACCTGGCTGAATTCTTTTCAGCAGCTTTGCTCAGCTCCAGTGAATAGCAGAGMACATGAGGCTGATGTGGGATTTGTTTCAGCATCAGGCAGTTGGTCTCGGTTAGTCTGTTAAAGGCATTTCTGCTCTATAGGTTGTCCTATTGCAAAATCTGTTGTTTGTGCTTTTTAACAGCACAGGGATATGGAAAGGCTGCAGTGCTCTAAGCAGAGTAAGGTGCCTGCAACCTTCAAGCAGCACCAGTGTTCTACAAATGACAGTGCTTTTGAAAAAGAAAAGAAGTCTCTAGTGAGTGGAAGTTATGTATGTTATGGAAAGCTACCTTTTAATTATCATGTTAAAACCAGTGGTTGGTTCCATTACCCTGTGGTTGTGGTTACCCTCTGCCTGTGCAAAATCTGCAATTCTTTTCTTCTTCCACACACTACATTGTTCCAAATATGCATCAGATATTGATTTTTAGAAGGGCTCACCCACATAACTTCTCTTGATTTCCACAGGTTTCTGATACACAATTCATAATTTTGTGATTTTTAGGCTGTCAATGAAAAATGTTGAGAACAGAACACACTCCAAACTTTGGAGTTTATGTTAATGCCAGAGTCATAAGTTTTGCGTGATTTCCATTTTTAAACATGAAATGGGTGAAGTTTGATGTCTGCACATGTCAAGAAGACCAGCCTTACCTCCTAGCTTTTTCCATCTAAGTTCTACTCCTTCCACATTCTGCAGAGAACTGACAAGGATTGTCTTTAGTTTTTCATTTTTTAACACCTTCCTACWGTAAAACAATAGTTTCCATCTTCATGCAGTGTTTACTTACTTGCTAAGATCATTTAACCCAGGCTACAGAAAGTAAGTATTTACTTCTCAGACATTGTTAAAATGCCATTACAGATTGTATTTAAATTTATACATTACATAAAGAGTAATTATGTTCAAGTGAAATGATGATGATGATGATGATGATGATGATGATAATAAGATCGAGCAGCAGATGTGTGAACATAAATGCTTGCCACCTGATTTTAAACATCAGACGAGCTAAATGGAAGCTTAAGTATCTTTCTGGGATCATTTTGTTAACTCAATATAAATAACTTCAACTTTTATTCTCCATTCGAAGACAGTAAATTATAGCAGAATGTTTTCCATAGCGTTGATATTATAGCAGCACTGACATCATTACTTTGCAAGTAACTAATTGAGAAAGTCATTAGGTACTAAGCTTATCATAATGTTTAAGCAGGGGCATAGTCTGAACTTCGGTATCTTGCACCAAACTGTACAGATAGCTAACCATGCCCTTCTCTATATGAAGTCCAGTAAGAACAGCCAAGGGTCTCCTCYTCATTTACTGCCTCATCTTTGAGCTTTCTCATCTTTGCCCATCTCACAAAATTTTCTATAAAATACCCATCAGATTGAATAAAAAAACAGTGGTAAAGTCACTGATCCTCGCCACCTTTTATTTGACAAGTTTGCATAGACTATGCACAGAGTATACCTGCTTACATCCCACCTTCACTTTGCTGAATTTTATCCACAGCTACTCTCAAACACAGGCCTAAACTGTACTCCAGCTACCCCAGGGTGGGAGAYCCTCTCAGTCTTTTGTATCTGAACTGCTGCATTTGCACTGAGAAGAGATAGGAAGGGAAGAGTTGGTGGCAGAGCAGCACTCTGGCTTTTTTTGGCTCTCAATGTCTCTCATACATTGCACAGGAAGACTCTTACATAGCTCAGTGCTGTGGATCCTCCTACGCATCTAAAGGTATGGCTGTTTGTGAAGCCTATGTATAGTCCAAAAATCTTTTGCAGATCCAGTCATATGATGGTCTCACGTCTGAAAAAGATCTGGTAATCACTGTTTCTTTTTCCTGCTGTGTCCTCACTGCCCTGGAAGGACCTAAAAGGGTCATAAAAGTGCTATATACAACTGACTCCCCTTTCAGACCSAGTCTGACCATCTGCAGTTCTCGGTCAGACAATTGTCTTTTCCATAGGTCTGGAAAAATATGGTTTCCTTCAATGAATCTCAAGAGAAATCCTGGGATGAAGCAGTCATTGTGTGTCCACTGTGAGGATGAAAGAAATAAAAGAACACAATGGAAATCATATTAAAAATGCAGGGATATGACATTGAACCAGTGCCAGTGGAGGACACAGAGCTTTTTTTCTCCGTCTTCAGTCACTAGTCTTGCTCAAGAGGTTGGCTGCCATGTTGTGGACAAAAACTAGTGTTTCTATCTACGCTGTGATGGATGGCCCTAGTTGGAGGAAGCTACCCTAGCTATAATGTATTATAAAATCATTTTTAATTTATTAGAAGAAGAAAAGATCAAGGATTGTTTCCACTAACCTTAACCACTTTATTGGTATTAAATCATATTAAGTTGCTGTTATTTTCTTGTATTTGGCATTTTCTTCTGGTTGTTTATTCTGATTCGCCTTGGCCTCCTGCCAAATGTGCATCTAGTGTCGAGAGTCAGTTCTAAACTCCATTTTTACTATAAAAAATGAAGAGAGATAATTATATTTAAGACCAGTGTATATATATATATATAAAAGTAGCTGTAATTTACTTCTATGGTGAAGTATAGAGCAAAACAATAGCTTTAAAAAAACATACCATGTGAGCTCTTGTATAGACCATATATATACATATCACTTTCATACAGCTTAAAAAAGAGTTCCTGAGGCATGCGGTATCTTAAAATAAGGCAAAGAAAACCTGACGCAGCGAGAGAAAGGCACCCGCTATGAGAGGAGAGCTTCCTTCTACTCCCCCCTGAAGACAGTCCAAGGAACTCAAGACCCTGCAGGCTTMGAGAGATGAATTTTTGTGCATTTGCTTAGACTAATATTTGTATTCAGACTAATGCAAATAACATTTTCATGTCACATAACTATGAAGCCTGGTGTCACATGGAAGTAAATCAAGAATAACTCCACTGAACTTAGACTGTCTGATAAGCAGAGAACAAGCATGTGTGCGTGTTTATATATCCAAATATCATTAATTACTTCACTGAGCCTATTCCAGGGGTGAAGCTGCTGCTTACAGTTCCCAGGCAACGTATTGACTCTTTAGTAGTCTATCAGTGAATGGAATATATTCTGCAAGATTTATAATTAAGTGTCTTTAGATTTAGTGTTGTAAAATAAGTAAGATTTATGCAAGTATTCAGAATACATGCAGACAGAGCAATTGGCCACTTTAGAGTTTGCTTTTGGGTAACTGTGTCCAGACTAATTAAACTGATTAAGAACATATGCAATGCAAAATGAAGGCCAGACTAATTTTTTCTTATGCATATACTATAAATAGGCTATTCAGTTAAACAGCATCAAAGCTGATTCATTAATACATTCTAAATATCCAGTGGAGGTTAGGGGAATTCACAGATTTTAAAATTAGACTGGTTATAAATGGTGCGAYAGCACTTTAAGTGACTAATTTTAGGTAACTAAGTTTGAACATTTTGGCCTTTTGCTTTTAAGTATGTTAATGTGTGCAAATTAACCAAAGTACCCTATATCCTAAATGTTGAGTCATATCCTTCTACTCTTGCAGTAAATTCTTCTATAAATACCATGAAGCCGAATTAAAAATATAACAAAACATCTAGAAAACTTCCCTACATCCATAGGTCTATATTAAACGCAGCTTTGCTATAATAAACCTATATACGGAAAGGAGAAAAAAATTGCCTATGAATTTCAAAATTACTTTTCTTACTGAAATTCTCTGTGCTCCATGATCAAAACGATAGCAAGAACACAGTGAAAAATTCAGGAAAAAAGTATATATGAAGGAAAAAGTTACAATGTGAAGTTGCACACAGCTTGCTATTTAAGCATCTGAAAATGCAAAGAGCACTTTACCAGCAGCAATCTGAAATTAAATGCAGCGATACTGAGTCCTAATGAAACTTCTTGAAAGTCTGCAAACTGGCTTTTAGTTACATTTCTTATGAAAGTTACTTGGGTATCCTGAATTATCAAATTTCATAATGTGCTGTTTTCATTATATAGTAAAACTGAGTTTGCCTATGCATATTTTGGGATTGTGAGATCCTTGCAAGGTATCTGCAATGTGCCTCTAGCATGTACTATCATCTTCAAAATAAAAATATTTTACATCAGTACATGGAGAGTTTGAGAAAACATTAAAGGTCTAGATGTACAAATGTAACTCTGGTACACTTCAGTGGTAGTGAAGAATTTGTACTGCTTTCAGAATTAGACCATTAAAAGTAAAAAACCAGCAACCCAACCAAGGCACTTCTGAAGCAGGTATTCTATCCTGATCTCTTTTTTTTTTTTTTTTTTTTTTTGAGTAGGGCCAGGCTGAAATGTTGTTTGCAGCTGTGACTTGCATTTTTCTTTCTGACACATGTTTAGTCAATAGGGACAACCCCAATTTGTTGCTTTCCAGTTTTGCCTACGGGCATCCTCTGAAATAATTAACTGTGCAGTTATCAGATTAGCTCTGTGCAAACTACATATAATGACACTATATTTTCATTACCTTGGCACTATGGATATACTTTGGTCAAGCGTGTTGCAAACGCCCATAGTGAAAACAGCAGCTTTGATCAACCCTTGCTTGCTCTTAGATGCTCTGGAAACCTCTGTCAGTCTCTGCACGCTCTGGCCTCTGCACAGCAGCTAAAATACATGGGTCTGTTTTCATGAGTCCATCCCAATATCTACCCTGAATGTTTTTGGATGCTTATCTGAATCAAATAGAATCTATAAATCTTTTTACGATTTGCCTATTGCTAGCTGTCTAGCCTGTGCCCAGAGCTAATAATGGCAACTCAATTTATGGGAGCATCTTGTGACTTATGTTTCTAGTCAACAGTGTCAACAGCAAAGACATGTTCAMCAAAATCCTCTTTATTCTGCTTCCAGTTTTGCAATGGGATCACTGACTCTGTGCAGCAGATTCAAAAACATCACCCCTCAAACAAAATGGAAGCTGAAAATCAATTTTACATATCTTCTTGTTAAAATGAGATTTCACACTTTTTCAGATCTGCAGTCGAATAATTGTAACTAATGAGCTAACTTTTAAAATTCTTTGATGTCTTTTTACTGTATAAATGTTACAGATGTACATATGAACAACAGCAAAATTAACATCTGGATTCTCTGCTAAATTTGTTTTCTTGCCTTTTGAAAACACAACACTATCATCTGAGGTTCTTTTAAAATAATTTATCTAATGAGATGTTATCAAATAGAGAATAATATGCACCATTTACCACATTCTTTGTTTATTAACTATATTTTGAAGTGAATAACAGCTCTTCACACTAAACTTTATTAATAGGCTGGATTTGAATAAAACTTGCATAAGTTGCTCTAACTTACAGAGTAAAATATTCCACTATTTACAAAGTATTATTGCCTAAACACTGTGGTGGTTGAAATGATGAGGAAACAAACAGGAAGAATATTCTGACCATGAGAAAATCGGAGGTCATGCAAGTATTTTCTATAATTATGTTTTTCTAAACTTTGTTCACATCACTGATTAAAACTGCAGGTGTATAACTTGTTTCTCTCTCTTCATTTCTCCCATGCCCTTCCTCACTTTTAGACAGCACAAAGAAAGCCAAGTAAACAAAGACAACTAACAGGATGCATTGAAGGCAACATCTTGGCCCGTTCGCTTTGCAGGGCTCAGATGTTCACAGCTACTCTCCAGAACTGGATTTTGCACCACCATCCTCTCCYGCACTCACTAGCATGGAGGGAAGATGCAGAAAAGGAACTGTGAGGAGACTGCAATATATGAGAATGTCAGTATGTCTGTCTTTGGTAATTTGGTCTCAAGTGTTATACATAGCAATACTATGTTATCCTTTCTTAATACATTTTTCATTTTAAAAGTATTTTTAAAAAAGTCTACGTTAATTTTTATTTTGTAGCTTATTTCACTTCTCCCTTATTTTTTTTCTCTCAATTCCCTGCTTGCTTTTCAATCTACTGTTGTAAAGGGCTGGGTTTCTCATTGATTTTGCAAAGATGAGGATTAAATATTCTGTGGGAACCCTGGCCCTTGAGAACAAGCACTGGAATTCAGGCCTATGAGTGGAAGGATCAGCAAGATTTACCACAAGTCCTGCAAGTTGTGAATAGCATGTATGCACTTTGCTGAACAGGTATTTTATATAAGCTGCATGTATCAGTCRTGATTAGAAAGCCAGGATTTGCTCCAGAATGGAGAGCATGGCTCTGTCTACGTATACAGTGCAATGTGGTGTCTCACTACAGCCTTTACTCTGCCCCCTTCCTATTTACCCTATAGCACACGTGTAGCCTAGCCAAAAATGTTCCCGTGAATAAACACCAGACTGAGTCACATTACCTGTATTATCACTATCTGTMAGGTGCAGAATATGAAAACTACTGTCAGAGGGTAAGTCTCATATCCATGACATAAAAATAGAAAGGGAAACTCTATAATTTGTTGTTGTCATTTGAATGTTCTGTTTAGACATATTGAGGAAGAATTTAATTGCTCTATCAGTAATACTCTAAAAAGAGCAAAGCAATCACATACTTTGAGCACAAAGTGAAAGTAAATTAAAGAGGATATATACATATTTTCCTTGGTCTGAATTTCTGTGTGGGCTCATTTCAGTTTCAGGTACCCTTCAGCTGGAAGCTGTGTTGGCTCCTTAACTTTCCATTAGCTCTAACTGATACATTATCTTCTGGCAAAGCTGAGGCAAAGCCTGGCTATATTTTGTACAGGAGATTTTTCACAATTTAAAATAACAAACTGTGGATTGTGTAAGGGCATGATGCGAGTAATAACTTTTTTTCAGCTTCTTAATAATAATAATAATTCTTAATAATAATAATTTCTTAATAATAATAACCGATTAAATTAATCTTTTCTGCAGTTAAACTTGCTAAACAATGAGGTGTCATTTGATAAACATTGCTTAAAATGAAATAATATATATTTACAAAAGAATTCTAGGAAATTCATTCCTTTCAAAAAGAAAAAAAGCCCTATAAAAATATCCCAGCTCACCTATAGGAAAGAAATAGTATTTCAAAATCCTCACACAGTATTTTCCGTATCCTAGAGAACACGAGCTTCATCATTGCATTTACCAGAATCGCCCCCAAACCCATCAGCTCCAAAGATACCTGTTATCCGACTACACCAAAAGAACCTGGAAGCAACCCTCACTTGTCATGGCTCCCAGCTGGACCGCTCGCAGGTTGTAATATTCCTTATCTGCCTCTAAGTGGCCACAGGTACAGCATCTTCCCTGCAGTCCCCCAACAGCAACACCCTTCCTAACTGCAGAGCCTCTTCTCCGCAGCTCCCTTCAGGTCAATCAGCACAAACAGGGACGTATCACCACAGCGTTAACCCATTTCTCTTATGGCAGGAGGGACTTGATCACCGGAGATAAACGATTAGTGAAAATACCAGCCTCTGGAAACAAAGCTGTTGTATGAAATATTTACATTCTAATGTATTTCAGCTGGAACAGTATGAACAAAATTGTCTAAAGAATGTAGATCCTATTCCTATCTTTGTGACATGGGGAAAAGGGAGAGCTCTGCTTTGAATGCACGTGTAAGTATTGCTGTGTTCTTCAGAGTTTTCTCTGACATTTCTGTACAACAGCACTGGCAATTCTTTCAAGACAGCAGAACAGTGATGGCCTGTGAAGTCTGACCTGGAAAAGGAGAAATATCACTCCAAGTGGAATGGTTGAAAATTAGGCACCAGTATCAAAGCTGGAATCTAGGAAAACAGTTTGGCTAATGCCTCCCTACTCCGTAGCGGCCACACCGCTGAGCTACCGCTCGCTGTGTGTAAGTGCCTCAGGCTCGCCCTCGGGATCTCACACGCAGGCCCACGCGCATCGGCTCCGCTGGCACCGCCAGCGCGGCCCAAGGAGGCCGCTCCGGTGGGTGCTCCCGAGGCAGCATCGGCCTAGCCCAACGCAGCTTTCTACCCCACAAAACAGAGTGAGAACTGCTGATTTCTTTCAAACTGATATCTGTGTCCCCTTCTTCTCTAGGAACCTACTTAACTACTGCATTTATCCAAAATGTGGGAGCCCTATCTTTCTCTGCTTGAGAGTGCAAATCACTCATCACTTAGATGGATGCCTTAGCATAAGGCTCCACCTGGCCTCCCAATCTGAGCAAATACTAACCAAGAAGGCAGTGAAAAAATTCTGTTTCACTCCCCAAATTCACAGTTCTGCTTATGTGTGTAAGTAGACACACACCTGAACATAATGCAGGTACCCTCTTGCCACCCACCCTTTGGTGTGATGGACAAAATAAGCCAACAACAGGAAGGCAAATCCTGTGTCTCTTGCCTAAGACAAAAACAAGTATCTGCAGAAGCAGCTMTTTAACAAGCAAATATTGTTCTGTTTGTTCAGAGGTGACCAACTCACACTGTGTTGAGAAGAGTAAGGAAAATAATAGAAAGTCCACGAAACTGTTACTTCTTATTTTCCCCTCTGCTTGCATTTTAGTTTGCTCTTATTTCCAAATTCAATGAGAAGCTACTCCATGTGGTCCCAGCACAGTTTTCTGCAAATTTTCTACAGCTACCGCATCCTGACCTCATTTTTTTTAAGGTACAATGAAGGGTTGGTCTCAGCTAAAGCTTACTGATTGTCCCGGGACTTCTTCATCCCCTGTTTTATTGAACCAACCAACAGATTGAAGAGCTCAAATTAGAAACCTTATTCCTAAACAGAATATAGAATATTAATCTGTTATTCTAAATATTAGCTTAAATACTAACACATCTGGAAGAAATCTGATCCACTAAATTACAATCTTTCCTCATTTAAAACCATGAATGCTCAGACAACTACCCTAGGATTTGGACAACTGTGTTATTTATTAAAATGTTAGAGGGAGATAAATACTGCTTGCGAGTCTAGAGCTAAGAAGCTCTTCATCTACTGATGCACAAGATTTGCTTGTGCAGCATTAATTTACTCTAACTTTTCAAGGTGCTTTTCTAAACCTTAAAAAACCCACAACCTCTGTCAAGGCAGTGGTAACACAATCAAGAATAACAGTAAATAAAACAATGGCTTATGAAGAATTGAATTTTCATCTTGCGTCTAAATTCCACCACATACACATAATTTGCATCTCAATCGTATCAATCTAACATATCAATGGCACAGCAAACACAAATGCACTGAGAGAATGCATGGATTTATAAATATAAATAGGCAATTACACTGCTAATCCACTGGATCATATAACATTTTTAATCAAAGTATTTGGCATGAGAATGAAAAACACTAAAGAACCTGAAACGTCTTTTAAGAAAAGATAAAAATTACAGCATGATCCAACTTAATACTCCTTAAAACTGATATTCTTAACAATTCAGGCTTGACACTGTTGATTCACTTTTGTGTATTGTGGAGAACTCCAGCAGGAAATGCAAAGTTTTATCTCTCCTAGTATGTTCACCATTCAGTACTATTTACACTCAATGGATGAACCAAACGAAAGCATTGAAATAGCACAAATATATTACCATGAACAACTATCATATGCTCCTATAAACTTTGTTTTATCTTTTGAAAAGCTTCTGCGATTTAATAAGATTTAGCCTCTTACTTTTAATCTCATATTGCAGTTGCAAGAAAAAACCTAGTACTGCTCTGGCATGTTACAGTGTTGTCATGGATACACAAGTATGCTACATTACTTCCACCAGTAAATAAACAAGATTCTCAAAGAGTGCTTGGTAGGATTTACTAGCCCTCTGGTATTGTTAGCTGCATAGAGCTTTAAATAAGCAAATGGCTTGTAGTTTTACAATAATATCCAGAGCTGTGTGGGAGCACGTCTGTGCTATATGTCCTTCTTTAAGGAATCAAAAGGCAAATGTTGAATTGTGTAACTTTACTGTCCTCACTTTTTAATTTAACTTACCTTTGCCGCCTACATTTCAGATAATATTTGTACATTATACGAAGGATCGCTTTCTAATGTGGTAGACAATTTGAGGTAGTCACTAATTCTTTAAGAAACATTTTATATCTTTACACATACGAATAGTACAGTATTGATTGTCTATTTTGCATGGGAAAAAATGATTTTAATTTCACAACACAGTCTTCAGTGTTATTTTAATTGTCTCTTCTAAAACAAAGTCCTCTTTCCATTCACGGACTACAAAGATGAAATTCAATCAGTCTTACTAGCCTATATGTCAACAGCTACAACAGGCTTGACTTGATTCTAACAAATCAACATCTTATGTTGATGAAGGGATGTAGATTAAATGCCCTAAGCTTATGTTTCAAGAAGGAAAAGCTGAGGTTGTTAAGAATGCTATATTTAGTTCAGTCTTTTCAGCTTACCAAGAGTAAAAGTCTTACTCTTAGCTAGTCTCCAATTTATCAGAGAAATGGAAACAGAAATATAAAATTAAATTGCTTTCAAATCTCAGGTTTAAAAGCTTTAAAATGATAAACCTTTAATATTTTTTTTWAAAAAAAAAAGACGTAATTGTTTTCCATACAGAATTTACAGAAGTGTATATACACCTTTTCTTGTTCAGAAAGCCTCTACTGCATGACGATGTATTCAGGCACACACACAGTGTATGTGACTGGGGTGTTCTGTGGGTTTAATTGTTGGCATATCTTCGCTGATTAGCCTGAGTAAACCTAATTTAAGGCTAGACAGAGCAAATAATTCACAATGAATAATTTATTTGATAAATTTAGCCATTTCTTCATCTCTTGTCATATCTGTGAGCAGATTGCACGGTAGCCTTTTTTCTTCTACTCTATGACTTTATTACTGATATTCCAAATCTGCATTGCACTCATCAGCTCACAGAGGCTAAAGAAGCCACACATTGCAATGCCTGTTCTTTTATTTTGGGGGCTGAGGCTGCAAAGTTTTGAGTGATCGCTCTGTGTACAACAAACCCTCAAAGGTGGTGATCCCTGAAGATTAGGGACCTACCCTTGAAAGTCAGGGCCAAAGCACATATGCTTATCTATGTTCCTGCTGAGCTCAGGAGGATCCAGCATCAACTCAGAATGAACTGAGATTGCCCAGTAAAAGTCTCTAGCAAGCAACTTCTTTCCAAGGGAGAAAATGTGCTCTCTGCAAATATTTTGTCAGTGACACTCAACTAATAAAATATTTCAGATCACAAGCACAGCAACGGCATCCACTGAGCAAATGCTGATCAATTTAGAGGGTGTGTACTTGCAATTTTTGATATTTATTTTTATTGTTTGCCCTTTACTGCATAGCATACTGCATAATCAAGTGGTACAAATTGCTTTTAAAAGACATCCATGCAGCTGTGCAAGCTCCTTGGGGCAAGAACCTCTCTTCTCTGTTGAGAAAGTGCAGAGCACACTGGGGTGCTCAGAGAAATAAATAATAAATAATAATAATTAGTGCAACCCAGACATCTTTTCGCTCAATAGGAATTTTTGTATGAGAAAGAAGTCACATTGCAGCCATATCCATAAGGGCTGGCACTGCAAGTAAAGGCTACAGGATCAAACCCAACTGTCAGAGGTCATGGGGGGGAGCTGAAAAATACCAACAACTCGCGAGCTGCTGGTTTTGTCCAGTTAAACAAAATATTTGGTGAAGGTAGCCGGGGTGTTCTTGAGGGAAATAAAAAAAAGGCAAAAGGAAAACAGCAGCAAATATTGATTTCCTAATTTATTTCCAAATTAAAGCTGAAATGGTGACTTTAAAGCGAGGAGGAAAAGAATGGGCGCTAAAAAAAGAGAGGGCTGTGGCTCCTAAGGGAGAGCAAGGCACGGCGATGGGCTTCAGATAGGAAGCTTTTCAGATTGCTGCTTCGCAGGCCTCAACCCGGGTGAGGCTGCGTCTTTTGTGGGCCAACGTCATTGTCAGCGAGCAGCCACAATCCCTCCCGCCTCGGGGAGCGAGCGCCGCTTGAAAAGCTGGGCTGCGAGCGCGGGGCTCAGTGCGGAGAGAGTTAATTTAAATTTGATAACAAATGGCTCTGCTTTTGAAACGAATGTAGCCTGGCAACTTCAACTGAGAGCCCTTCATAGGGCCTCAATTATGTATGCGGCTTCTTTGAGAAATAGTTTCACACATCTGACCCACGGCCCGCTATGTTGTTGCCGTGGAGCAGAACTGTACGCGGGCGACGGTTCATTGCGGCCTTGCCCTGTAGGCCGGGCGCCGGGCCCAGCGCCCAGGCCGTGGGGGTTCGGGGGGCTCGCAGCGGCCGTGTGAACCGGGACGGGGGACGGGAAGGGGTTAAACACCCCGCACGGTTTCATTTTTTTCTTCTCCCGCCCCCCCYYYTTTTTTTTTTTCAAAATGGCTGCTTTGTCTGTGTGCATACACCAATAGCAAATGTCCTTCTGTTATTGTACAGCCAATTTGATGTGTCAAGCATTCATATGCTAATGGCGGTACAGTTTCTCACTTTTTCACAGATAAATTGTAAAGATTGTTACAGACAGTGAAACACAAGAATAAACAGCTTTTATTTCAGAAGTGATAAATTACTCCCCATTGAAATAACATGCAACACATGCTACTGACCATTATTGTTTCCATTCATTGCAAGCTTGCCTTCTGCTTCTCTTTCTGAGAACGGTTCGAAAATATTTAGCAGATATAGCCAGAGCTGATGCAAATGATTTAATTTCCTCCGTTTGCCTGGCGGTTGCAGGATGGGAAGTTAATCTTTACTCCGTTTTCATGGGCAGCCCAAGTTTTGTGAGGGGGGCAGCCACTGTCCCCCTGCACAGGGTTTTCAGAGCTTTTAAAGCCAGAAATAGGTAGGGTTTGTAGATTATGCTGTTCCCTCTTTCACAGTAACAAAACGGGCTAGAGCAGGCCTGCCCAGAATAACATTGCTTAGGAAGGTTCCTGGAAAAGGACTCCCCAAGTATAACATGAACCGGGAGCAGAAGAAAATAACAGCCAAGAGCTTTCTGCTTTGCTGGAAAGTCAGCACTTATTCGAAACCTGGAAAGACTAGAGATTAAGGATTGTCATTTGCATTTTTTAATCTGAAATAACATCACAGTGTGTTCGTAGCCCATATTTTATAAATAAAAGGACAGTGATACTCAAATGATTAGCATGAGCAGATAAAATAAACTTGCACTGATAAAATAAACTTATGAACCAAAGATGGACTTTTTTTTTCTTTTCTTTTTTCTTTTTTTTTTTACAAACATTAAAAATGGATATGCATTTCTGTTGATTAAAAATGTGTGCAGATATATAATGTAGTCAAGAATCATCTCAGTGTCCTCAACTCAGGCACAAAAATGCTTTTATAATAATTACGTTGCTGCAAATCCAATCCATATATGTAAGGAAATTCAGAATGAAACCTTGCATTCCAGACAGGCAGTGTTAATTTAATTAACCACTGGCAGATACCTGTGCCACTCCACTGAAGTCTGGTGCTCCGCTGTCCTTCCTCTTTAAGCCACTGCATCACAGCCAAGTCCAGGGAGGAGAGCAAGGGCAGGTACAAGTGAACACCAAACCTGGGAATTGTGCATTTCCTGCCTTTACCTTTATCTCTGTGAATGGAGAAGTTAAAGCTCCAATGCTAGCTAAATGAATGCAACATCAGGCTGTTGGAAGACGTACAGTCACAAGAAGTTAGGCTGTGCAAAATGCTAGGCCTTCACTGTAACCGCAGCTGATCTATAATGTGTTCTCTTGTGTATTTATCATGTATATTTAACCAAAAGAGCAGCTCTGCACTGAACTATTTCTTTGAATTACAAAACAGTCAAAAATCCTACAGATATCTAACGTGTTTAAACAAYTATTTGCCGAGGAATGGGTGGCAAAGAGGGATTCAAAAAATACATGAGCTTTCTTCTTTTAATGGTTCCTCATTAAGATTAATAATCTTAGGGATCTGTTATTTTGAGAGGAAAAGATACTGGTTAGTGATAGAGTTGGTTCAGGTCATACTTGAAGAGGGATGTTGCATGTCATACCTTGAGCAAAAGCGTTAAACTGAAGGTCATGAAAACTGCAAACCATGGGGAAATGAGCATCATTCACAWCGAACAGCAGCACCTACTAAATGTTCTTGACAAAAAAAGAAGGGAAAAAAGGATGCACTCCCACACATATTTAGCTCTCCTAAAGTGCAAAATCTTTACATATAGCTTTCCTGCTGTACTTGCCTACACTATGCATTTTTGAAATGCTGACAGTGTTGCTGATGTCCTCCTAGCTTTGCCTGGGAGAGGAGTCATTTTTCTGCAAATTTCTTTTACAAAATGACTGTAGCAATGCACAAGGATCTCAAATTGAAACTGCATTAATCAGATTTCCAGAATCTCCTCTGAGAATTTTTGGAGTGATCTGAAGCAACTATGGACAGAGTACAAGAGCAATGCTACTGTGGAGGAAGCCTCCTCCTTCTGAGAGAAAGAAGGGGAAGTGAAAAAGTTTGCTTTTTTTTTTTCCTTGCAGTTCTGGTGCCCAACCATCCTTTTCAGTTGCAGCAATGGAGCCTATTAAAGAGTCTGTTTCTGCAAACACTTCTACACTTGCTTGACTTCAAGCATATAGGTAATCCTAACTTTCAGMAACTAACTCTAGGAGCAATGAAACTGCCACCATCTCAAGCCCAATATGAGAACCAGAATCATACTAATGCCTTGAAGGATGCACTAAAACGATGTTCACCTTGTTCTTTTCCTGGTTTGCCGTGAAAAGTCTTCTTCTATTTTTAAATTATTTTAACATAGCTGAGTTTGCAACGACAGTGTAAAGAAATGCAAACAAGTTAGAAAAGAGAAAAGCATAAACATGTTAAAATTAAGAAAAAAAGAAGTAAAAACAGAACACAAGATGTCCAAGGGCTTTTTCTCAAGACTGGTTTACACACACAAATACGAATTCAAACTAATAATGCTAATTTTTATCTACACCATAGAAAAGGTGTATTTTCTTTTGAGAAAAATATCTTAAGTCACAGTCCCCAAAGAATAATGCTTGCAAAGGCAAATAAATGTGCTTAGTAATAGCTGATCTATCCTTTAGATATCTGATAAAACTATTTAGAGTGTGTTTTTGGAAGTGCCAAGATCTACAGTGCTATGTTCAGGTATGTGCAATGAATTTCTGCTTTTAGAATACTTACAAAATGATAGTTACAAAATGATAGACAAAAGTAGTTACAAAATGATAGACAAAAATATATTAAAATCTTAAATGAGAAAAGAGCTGGATAATACTTTAGATCTAAGTTTATGCATGTCTTTTTTCCAGTTAGAAAGTTAGGAAAATTGCAGTCAAGCTAAGCAAAGTCTCGATCTCCTCCCAAACGCCACAGACGATGCTCTAAAAGAGCTGAATGCTAGAACTACAATTTASTCCACTCTTATTCCACTTTCACTCCACAACTTTGTTAAATTCAGCCTGCAAAGGATGTCCCAAAGATAACATTAATGCCCCAGTCCTGAAGCTATTGGAGAAAAGCATTCAAGTCCATGATTATGGTCATTTTGCAATGTTTATCTCTTGTGAGTTGTTTTCAGGATATGCCAAATAAAAGATTACTTAGAAATATTTACACTGRTAGACAATGGATGCTAGTGACATAAAAGGTCACTACCAGGTCAAGGGGGAGAAAGCGTACATAAACTTAAAACGAGTGTATTTTATATCTTTGTGAAATTTTCRTCTAAAACCTGATTGCACATCTTCTCTATAAAGCAACCTATTTTCAAGCTAAAATATCATAGTCAAATATGTTTTCCAGAAATGACTGACAAAGTTAGGTTCATGTCTCTGACTAAGCACTTCTGCCTGTCCCTCTGTGTACAGAAGGGGCTCCATTGGCCATGGGTACTGCCCTTCCTCAGAAACAGCTTTTGTAGAAAAGCAACTTATAGGAGGCTCGCTGATGGAGTCCTATTTCAGAGATTATGAAGGCAGTATCACGTCATCAAATGACCAAACATGGCAGCTATGAGGTTAAGGATACATCTAGCCAGCTATCCCCTCTCAAGGCAACAATGCTGAAGCAGAAGTCATCTCCATTTAGGGCCTTAACCAAACAGAGAGAATTTCCATGGCCTCAGACTCTAATCCTTTCTACCACAGCCTAATCTGCTCCTCCAGGCAGCATCCCTTAATTGGAATTTGACCCTTCAAATTCTAGACAAACATAAAAAATCAAATGCATATTGTTAATAATATTCCTATTAATACTATTTTTGTTATGATAGATTCATGAACTCTCAAACTTTAAGGCCAGAAGGGACTCATTAGATCATACTAGTCTGACCTTCTGAGTATCATAAGCCATTACATTTCATCAGCTTGCTCCTGTGTTGAGCTTGAGGATTTCTGTTTGACTAAATTGTTACTTATGTTTAGCTAAAGCACGTCTTCCCAAAGGCATCCAGGCTTGATCTGAGGATATCAGAGAGGGAGATTCTACAGCTTCCCCTAGTAATTTGTCTGACGATTGATCAGCCTCCCTGGTAAAAGATTGTGTCTAATTTCTCATTTGAATCTGTTTGGCTTCAATTTCCAGACACTAGTTCTTCATATGCCTTTCTCTGCTCGATTAAAGAGCCCTTTAGTACCCAGTCTGTTTTCCCCATGAAGGTACTTATACAGCGTAATCAAGTCCCCTCTCAATCTTCTTTTTGATAAACTGAATAGATTGAGTCTTTAAGCCTCTCACTGTAAAGCATTATCTTCAGTAGCAGAATCATTTTGAGGGTTCTCTTCTACACCCCTTCTGACTTTCCAACTTCCTTTCTAAAAGGACCTATTAATGAACCCCGTATTTTAGTACTGCTCTTACGAGTGCTTGAGTCAAAGACAAACTCCCAGTTCTTCAGAATATTATACATGCACGGGTATCGGGATGCCTTTTTTTTTTTTTTTTTTTTTTTTTTTTTTTTTTTTTTTTTTTTTTTTTTTNTTTTTTTGCCACAGCAAAGCTGGCACTTTGTATGCTAAGGAAATCTCTTCCTTAGCCACCCACTGGCTAGGTGGAAGCCTCATATTTTACAAGGTGCAGCTTTCTTTCTGGAGTGCAACTTTCATAAAGCTGTATTAAAATGTCAAAACAGACTCCACTTATTAAGTGAACACCACTTTATTTGACTGCCCTCATCAGTATTTATTGCATCTCAGTAATTTTAGAGTTGCAACCAAGTCATGAATGAAAACGCTGACTAGCATTAGAGGTACTCCTGTTTCCTGCAGTCCCAGTAAGAACCCCTTGTTTGGCTGATAATTCTGCCTTCCTGTTTGTAGAGCTGCTAGCCAAGTCTGACTGCTCTTACCATATGTTCATTCTCAGAGCGGGGGCATTGTTTTTATTTTATATAGTGTAATAGTTGTAGTTTTATTCAGCAATCAAGACTGTTTTACAAAATTAATTTTCCTTAATCATCTGTGAGTTTTCCTTTAATTTTCTATCAACCAATTCCCAGAGTATTTTTTTTCTAACCAGCTCAAAATACTTGGATAGACCTACTTGCCCTTTCCAAATATTGGCACTGTATTCTCCCAGTTTTCTGGTATTTTYCTGCTTTTCCAAGGTTTATTAAAAATTAATATCAGTGAACGAGTTTTGTCTGCAGCCAAGTCATTCAGGGCTCTTGGGTAAGAGTTACTCAGGCCTACTGACAGATGTTGCTTAACATCTATTAATTGACTGGAAAGTACTTATTAACCTCATTAGAGGATATTCTTATCTAATAAAAGTGTCCTTATTCTTTCCAAGTGCACAGCAGCAATTATTTTGATTGGTTCTGGCTTGCATACCTATTGATGATTTTACTAACAGAAACATAATGTTGATAGGATCTCCTTGGTTCCCACTATATTTTAAATATATATTTTAAATCTGTAATTGTCTCTTTTTCTCTATAAAGTTACTTCAGATCTCTTTCCAATATCTTAAACTTTTTGCTTACCTACACTGCAAATTCTTATTTGTACTGTTTACAATCCATTTCCTTTGTTTCACAGTTGTACTAATATTTTATTTTTCATATCTTTCTATTTGCTGTCTCCATTTCTCTGCTGGATAGCCAAGGAATGCCTGATTTTGTTTAATTGTGATTTTTTGGTTTGACTGATATGTTCATCTTAGYCATTAATTTTCATTTACACTTTAAATTCTAAATACTCAATTTATCTTCCCATTGTCTCTCCCCACAAAAAAAAAATCCACTGAAATGTATATGTTTTAATACTTGTCATTGTAGATAAAAAAGGACCCTCTCTAATTGTGAGCAGATGTTGACCTCTTTCTTACAGTCTTTCTTGCTTTCACTTTTATAAGTCAACTAATAAATGGATTTCTAAAGTGTTGGTTTTTAATTATAATAATTATATTATTAAATTATAAACACATTAWTAATWATTATATTATTATCATATTAATTATATATTAACTATATATTAGGTAYACAATAACTATAAATTAAAATATTWAAAAAAWATATTAAGCAAATGGTAGAAATGCTATGGTACACTATTTTCTGGGATTTAAATGTCAAGGAAAAAGAAAATATAATCAAACACAATTTTTTTWAAAAATATTCACTTAAAATTTCTAATAACCATCACGTAACTCCAAAAAATACTATTAATTCAAATTTTTCTTTTAATTATGTAAAATTGAATTAATTTTAGTTATTCTTCATTTATTTTCCTAGCAATTTCTCATTAGCTATTTAAATAAAATTACACCTCAACCTGAGTTCTGAGCTTCCAGTATTCTAGGTTTTTAACTTCCTATTCTTTATGCAATTAGCACCTTATCTGCAAATATGCAAGCCAACCATGTGAATTTGCACCTTATTTACAAATATAGAAGTCAATCCCTATCTCATATCTCGCTTACCACTTACTGCTGAAGCACCATTGTTGTTTGTGGTTGGAGCTGCCTTTTAAGTGGGATGGTTTAATAGACTATCTTGAACTTGAAACAATGAATACAAGGTTACTTCGGGATTAATTCTGTATGTGTCATCTCTGTGCGATATTTGATCTTCCATAATTTACTAATGTACATGAAAACCAGGCAAACTGATCTGTGTTAACGGAGCAATACACCATGCTCAGCAACAATGTTTTCATTATAAGTAAGGTCTCAATTAAAAGCAAATAAGGTGGAGAGTAAAACGTCCTGAAAGACTGTTAATGCACTACAGGGAACAGGCCTTTCTTCTCCTTACTTCAAAAAAATGCAGGTTCTGGATGTTAATTACAAAACGGGAGAAACTTGCAGCCAGTATCTTGGAAGTAAGAGTTCCACCTTATTGCAAACTATTAAATAAATAAATAAATAAATAAATAACAGGTACATGACTGTCTTTGACCCCAGAGATTTGCAACTCTAACATCTCATGAAAAAACAGTTTCCAGCTCACTTCAGACATGGGGAACAGCACGAATGCCACATTTGACAGAAAAAAAAAAATGAAAGACAGAATGTTAGAGTGGGAAATAAGAAATACTGAACCTCTTGAGTTTCCCCAGGAGAAATCATTCTCCTTGAAATGTGACCACTGTTGCCTTCTCCTCCCCTACTCACTATCATAAGATGCTACCTGAATGATAGCTAAGCCTTCTTAGATTACTTGTATTTGCCTTTAATTTTGTAAGCTAAGATCTTTGTCATACTTTCAAATTAAGAAAACAAAACAAATTCTATTGTATTTATGAAGGTCAGGCATAAAAGAACTAGCCTCATGATTCCAGACTCCTAATACTGACCTTTCCTTTGCTAAACTCACCTTGTTAGTATGTCGCTAGCAGAATATCAAATCATCCATATAATGTTTATAAATCACTGGCAAAATGAGTAGCATGGTGTCTCCTAGTGAAAATATAAACAATCTTAAGTCACCTCCCTCCATTACTTCTCACTCAAGGGATATTCACATAGCTTGATTTCAGGCATTTAATTTAGATGCTTTAAATGAATTCCAAAGATCTTTATCTCTTTCCATCAACTACAGAACCAAAATGTTCTGGTGGCAGATACACCGATTCACCCTGGAGTCTGATGGCCAGTGCAATCTTTTCTCCAGCCTCAAGCACAGTCAARATCTCTGCCACTAAAGCTGGTTCCTGACAGGACGAGGAGTCTTAGACTAAGGGACAGAGTTGGTCCATGAGACAATATCATGTCAACTGATTTGGGGGCTGACCAGAAGCCACAGTGGCCTCTGACTCTAAAATTGACTTTGTTGGAAGGGCTTCTAGTATGAAATTGTAGTAGTTCACTGTGGTGGTGTCCCTGCTGAGGGAATGGTTTGGTGGTATGAAAAATGCCCTTGCTGCCCCAGTGGGGGCTAGAGGGAGAGCTGCACAGGAAACATTGACAAATTCATTTTCTTCTACATTTATACTTTAATTAATTAAAGTATAATTAAAGTATAATTAATGGTAATAGAGTTAAGCAAAAACAGCAGTTCAAGTCTACTTAGCAAAACCTTAGCTGACTCTCAGCTTGTGTTTGAGGACTGTTCTTACTATCAATAGTGATAGGTTTGCTATTCAACCAACAGTAGCAGTCTTACTATTGAGGATGTGCTAATAAATATATATATGGTATATTCATATGGCAAAGGTAAGAACTTTTTTAATTGCTAACAGTGAAATAAGGATTATATTTTTCAGTATACTTAATTACTGATTATTTTTATAGGATGCTTTACTGCATTTCCATGAGTTGTATTATATATTCTTTTATTAAAAGAAAACCACAGCTTCCTCCTTGATGATTTCCAAGTTTAGTTTCTTTTTTTGCTTAGCAGTTACTACTGCTTTTGGAGTATTCATGTGTTCTAGGAAGAGACTCCTGTAGATGAGCCTCAAATAAGTGGAAGACTGGGCCATACAAGATGCATCTAACTACACTAGATAGATGTGCCAGGCCGCTTCTCAGCAAGGAGTTTATTTATTTGTATTTACTCAATATATATAGTGTTCTTATAAATAATATGCATCTAGACCATCTTTTACAATATAAAAGCACTTGGCAAATAAACCTGTGCTGACACACTGTCAAGTGACTCTCCCCAGTCTAAAACCACAATGATTCTCCCAACTTAAATGTCATCTCGTGCCAGGTCTCATCCTGAGAGGAAGCAGACAGACTGTGCAATCTGTAATTAATAGTGTTGACATGAAAAAGGCCATAATTAAGCATCAAAGTTAGCATTCCATTAAAGTTATTGTAAAACTTCACACCTTTTATGGTGGTATTGTAACAACCTCAGCATAGAAAATAGATTCTACAAGATAGCAATATTTGGTTTACATTGTGAAGACTGATTTTGAGAAAGCATGCCAACCCCTTTTTCTTTTTTTTCCTCCCCAAGTCTTCTCTTTCTGGAGCTTAGGCTTATGATATTTCAATCTTTTTTTATGATCTCTTCACAAGTGAATGTTATTATTTCTTTTTAGTAAAAAATTCCATTTTTTTTTTTTTACAATCCATTCTCTGTCTATCCATTCATCTGCCCTTGTTCATGGGTAATGCTGGAAAGCCAACGGATAAAATACCATTAAGCTATTAATGTAGCCATCTCTTTTTATAGTGCTTGCACATGGAGTCTTCAAAAAAGTTGCAGTGTTGCCTAAACCTCATGAGCCCATTTGTCCAAGTTAAAGATACTGAGACAATGTGCGGTGGTGTAAATCTCATCTAAACTAGTGCATATAGATTTATTCAGTCTCTGTTGGCATAAAGTCTGGGTGTTCACAAGCAAAGCCTATCTATAACAAAGTGTAAAAACACATGCTGTAAAAATGGCCAGCATAATATGATGAGAGAGTATCCATAAATAGTAAAATATTTATGAACTGGAGGTCACTGCTTATCTTCCTATAACTTTCTGATACAAATGGCTTCCAGACACTGGAGGAAAGGGGAAAGGAAAAAGAAGGAAAAATAATGCAATTGTCATCTATTTGTCTTGATCTGTTCTTATTTTGCCTATATTTCCTTATTTTTCATATATACAGGCATATACTTTTCTCATTACAGAATATACACCTCAACTGCAAATTCTGTATAAAATAAAATTATTTATATATACACTAAGTTACAACTTTTCAGGTTTTCATGTCCAGAAGGAACATGACCTTCCAGGAAATAAACATTTCCTGCCTACAGGCAGCTTTCTGACTGCATCGTGCACAGGGCTAAGTGTGCTTATGAATATTTCCATTCCGGTGCTGGTGGTAGGCCTTATCTGAAGGTAGACATGCCAAAGGAGGCTGACTACTCATTCTGATGCCCTGATTCAAAACTATGAAGTTTACGCGAGTATGACAAAGATTGCTGCTTTGACTGCAAAGACTGCTTGCTATGTAAGGAAAAAAATAAAAGAGAAAAACCAAGTGTATTGAAGGTAAAGGATGAACTTCTGCCTGTGTTGCCCGAAGTAGGTTTCCTGCAGATCTGTTCTAAAATCTAATGAAATTAGCACTTTTTTTTTCTCATTGATTTTGGCTGGATTTGGATCATGGCCAAGTGGTTTAAGGCACATTGGAGAGGAGAAGGGAGAATATATGTGCGTATATAGCTACTTTACATAGTTACATCATGTAAGATTCATAAAAATCTATCAGGTGGATTTTGGAAGTATTAAGAGGAGAATTATAATAGTAAGTGGTCATACTTCATTTGTAAAAAACATGCAAGAAAAAAATTAAAACATTTTACTGTGTTTATACCACTTTGTATTTTGAAAATATGTATAAAAGCAAACACGCAAAACAAAGCAGCCACTGTACCTCATGAGTACCATGTAAATTAAGTTGTTGCTGTGCCATTAGTATCATTTGTCTTCAGATATCCTGCTATAATACGAGAAATAAAGATTTCTCTAACTCCTTCTTGATTGATATAAATCATACAAAGTGTCATAAACTAATTTGTACACACAGAGACATATGTAAACTACATTTAACTTTGCATAAGAGTTCATAAAATTCCTTGACTTGAAAACTGCAATATCATACAAAGTAAGGGTAGGTAAGGGTGTGTGTGTGTGTGTGTATTGTGTGCGTGTATATATATCTATATACATGTGCGTGTATACATGTATATATCTATATACGTCTATATATATATCTATATATATACACGCACACACACACACACACACACATATATATATATACACACACACACACACACATATATATATATACACACACACACACACACACATATATATATATATAAAAGGCTTAGGACTGAACCAACTAGTGCAATTAGTCCGTAACAAAACAGAATCCCCACTTGTGAGTTCTGCCTTGCATTGGATTTCAGAAGGTCCAACTTTCACTGAAAGTTATTAAACTTGAAACCAGCTCTAGATTTAGCTTTATTCCTATGTGGGGAGTTAGATATCTCTCAAATATGCACCCAGATTACTTCCTCAGTTCATAAAGCAGGTGACTGCCTTTCCTCTGACCTAGCTTTATCTGTGATTGAAAAAGGAGCTTTGACTGAAACACCAAGGATCAAACCTCTTAGGTTAAGCATCTGGTTACATTCTTAACAATAAAGAGTATTGAAGCTAGTTCTGAACATAGACATGGTCTAGTCTCCTTCCCCTCAGCCCTTTATAAAAATCTGAAAAACAGCAAACACATGGAAAAACTAAAGAATAGTAGAAACACTCAGGAAAAAGGAGAAGAAACAAGAGCAAAGCAGCATGTTTTATATCATTAGCAAAGTTCTCCTCCTGAAAGGCAGGTAATGATTTTTAACTAGCTAAAGATAAATCTTGCATCTGTTAAATGTTGCTTTTATTTTTGATAGAAAATGAATTCTTTCTCAGTTTGACAGAGAATTGGACAAGATCTCAATCATCTGAAAATGTTATCTGACCAAAAAGATGAGAAAATAAGTTGCTTTGTGGTGTGCATGATCACTCATAACACCTTTAAGCTAAACACTTTTTCAATTCATATGAAATGTGACAAGCAGAAAAAAGATATAGAATTTTTAAGATTATAAGAATTTCTAAGATTAGCCTATTCATATGAACTTCAATGAAAGACTGTTTTGAATAGAAAAGAAAATGGTAGTTTCTGTATATTTTACATAATAGAGAAGTGCTATTATACCAAGAAACAAAAGCTGTGATTCATATCAAATTAACAGTTTATTTTTTTAGAAAAAAAAAAGCTTGATATTAAATCAAAAAGGAAATCAAACTTTAAATTCTGCAACTAAAAACCTCACCTTGAAGCAATTCTGTTATAACAAGTACAGAGACCTCACTGTGCGCCCTGGCATGTATAGATTACCTTGCAGCAAAACAACAAATTGAGTTGTCTACCATGTAGGTGAAACTTCAATTGCTTTCTTTTTCCTTTAACAACTGTTTGGAGGTTGGAGAAAGAAGAGAAGTTAAAAATACTCTGTTCTACATGGCTTGAAGAGTTATTGCAAGTTAAACATTATTTGAAGAAAGTATCTTATCAAAAGCATGAAAAAGATTTCAAGACTTTTCTATTTTTGTCTTTGGTATATTTCCATGGGGAAGCATGAACCAATACAGGAAATGTCAAAATGTAGGCAATTTTATGAGATTTAAGAATAGAGTCAGGTCCAATTTTATTAAGTTCATTGGTATAAGTTTACCAAGACTTCTGTTGAAAGATTGTCTTTTCAAAGATTCTTTGTTTAGAAAAATAGTGGATTTATAACATACCATCTCGGACATAATATATTACAGCACCTTTGTAGATTGTAGTATTATTACCTACATATTGAAAGTTTGATTTCTTTTTGATAGCTTGACAGTGATGCTCCATTTTTATATTATTTCTCATATTTTTCAGAAGTTGTTTTGTGAAAGTGCCAAACAACAAGTAACTAGCATCACTGCTTCAGAGCACAAGTTTCTCACACTAAAAAACTAAGGTGGCTAAGGCAAGATTTTTATTTTTCAGATAAAAAGTAGAAAATACACAAAAATGAGCCCAGAATCTTTACCAGAGAACGGTCCACATCCATAACTCTTTTGTCCAATTCCATCCCAATTTAGATTGCTGCATGTCTTGAATTGCACCCATGAACTAGCACTCAACAGATTTGTGCAAGATTTGTTTGTGTTCACAAGCCATCCTTAAAAGCTTTTTGCTCTTTCTGTTTTTCTACAAGTTTGCTTTAGCCCTACGTCAAGCCATTCTGTGTAATTCAAGTCCATACTTGGTTCACTGAGATAAATCGTATACGTTCGTCACATAATGGTAGTTGCACAATAATTCTCTTATTTCTCTTACTGCTTAAGTCAGCCTAGCTCAGGAAGAACGCTAGCCTCAACTGGCTTCTCAGTAAAAAAGAAGGTGCAGTTCATCTGAATTTCCTAGTGCAACCAGGAAAAAACATCCCTTTATGTCATCTTAAAAAGGCACTTCTGCAATTTCTACAAAGGGAGACAAAAATAATCACCTTTCCTCAGGTGCCACTTTTCATTATTTTATTGACATCAGTTAATAGAAAGGATTCTTTTTGTGCATTGTAGGCCAGTAAGCCTGCTGTCAACACTAAAAAAAGCAACCAAAGACATGGAGATCTAGAAAAAATAGATCTTTGTCCATCTGGAATCCGTAAATCAAACTCCTCCTTGAGCCAATACTATCACCCCGTTCCATGTGTCTGGTGGGCCTCTGCCATGCAGAGATCTAGAGTATTTATTATTTCCCTCAGTAATGTTTTTACTTATATTTATAAATAAGAATAAATATTTACACAAGTAATCTGAACTAAGCTTCTTTAATCACTTCTACACTGGACACTCCCTCTGATATTTCACATGTGGATGTCTGAAATCTATATAGAGAATAGTGAGTCAAGGACTACTCCTGTCCAGCCTGCACTGTGAAGTGACGTTGCCAGCCTTGAGAAACAGGGTAAATACTACATTTTTTTTTCACCTACACTTTCCTGACTTTACACAATTACTTCCTCCTTCTCAGAGAAGGATGCGTGTTCAGCTGGCATCTTTTATTCCTTCTCCTCTTCATTACATGATGAAAGCTAATATCCAGATGATTCCTGGATCTAATAGTTACTTTTTCTATGACTTTCTGAAACAGGCATTTTCTGCCCTTAATACCTGACAGAATAGCTTACGATGTAAAAGCTGAAACTTATCTGGAAAATTTGAGTTACATGTGTACCTTTGCTCTGGTGGGATCCTGAAAGAATGAGGCCATGTTCTTATTAGTTATATTTATAGCAAAGTGTTCATAATCTAGAAACTATTAAACAAGAGCTATGTGCTACAGATTGGGTGATACCATTCTTTTGTGCCACTGCCATTTGCCATTTCTTCTTCAGATAARGAGTGTATCAAGGATAGTGACCAGGCAGATTGGACAAGGAAAAATATATAATGATTTCCCTGATCTTTAGGCAGTACGATGGTTCCTATGGGAAACGGGGAGATCACCAAGATCATCGTTAGCTGATCTAAGGTACATCAAAGGCTGTCTTAGCCCCTAGCAATCTTGTAACTGAGAGTGTAAAGAGGTTTCTTGCAGCATTTTCTCTCTAGTCTCATCTTTTTTTTCCACAACTTGCATTTGCTGCAAATTTGAGGAAACCAATTCCGAGGTTTTTTGTTTAAAACAAAAGCTGAAATAGGAAGTTCCATTCAGAAGTGTGGTACTGAAAGAGGAATCACACTAGCAGATAAACAGCACTACTTTCTCAAGTAGAAAAACTGGTTCTAGAGATGAAGCCTGATCCAAGAAAGTAAGACACAGCTTGTTGTTTCTGAGTAAGTAAGAGACAGAGCATTCGGAGGTCCTTTCACTATTTCCTCTTTTCTCCTTCAATTTTCTTGAGTAAGAAGGAATTCCTAGAGGAATTCCTTAAACAAAAGATTTCATGGTGATCAGAGACTTCAAAGTGCTCTGTGCAGAAGGAGAATACTGTCCAGAAGAGGAGCATAAGGAGAAGTCACAGTAAATAGCTCTTTCTTCCTCAACTGTTGTTCATCTTCTCCAATAGTTGCTACCAGCCTCTTCTCCATCCAGAGCACACCATGTGCCTGAAGATGACAGTGGGAAAAAGGCACAAAACCATCAGGTTTTAATAGATCAAATATGCTGGAAAAGGTGATAAGACCAGATAAGTAGGAAGAAGTTACAGTATTTAAGTCTTTTGGATAGTATTTAAGGATTTTAAGGTTTTGCCTATGGAGACGTGGACTACAAATCTGATAGAGACAGATGAAAAAGATGGGAGGAGAGAGAAAAATGCTTTTTTTGAAAGGTTCTTCAGAGATGGGAATGGTATTTCACAGAAACTGCCTGAAAGATTATGAAAAGCAACACCGGATCATGCAAGAGGCACTGTCATTTTAAAAAAGTAATTGTACAATTAAAAACCATATACAAAGGAGGGAAATCACTTGATACCTCCTCGTGTTCTTAATTTCATAGCAAGAGCCATGAGAATTTAGAGATGGAAAAAAAAGGTAACGCAAAAGTATATGCCTTGCAAAAAGCAAATACTAATGATGATAAGAAAGATTAAGAGTTTCCAGTATTAAAAAAAAAAAAAGTTGTAGACAATAATGCCAATAGAAGTAACATTTTCCTAAGTAAAGATTAAAATGCACTGCAAAAATAAAAGATCGCCAAGTTACAAATCTTGGAAAGGGCATAAGATAGGAGAAATGAAGAGATCATCAGAGAAGGAGGATTTGGTATGAAAGGTCATAAAGAGTGATCAGTTCCAATTACAGATTAGGTGGAAAGTACATCCGCTGTATGAGATGTGAGAAATAATCACCTGTTTTAGGACAAATGGTAAGATCAGGCACAGGAAAAAAGAGACCACAAAATGAAGACATCTGATTTGATAAGTAAAACCTACGGAAGTGAGACTGATGGACTTCAAATACAAATAAAGTGAGCGTGAGGAGTTAAAATCAGAAGGGAAATACAATAAAAGAGGTGTAGTGACCACAGTCATAGTAGAATACAATTATATTGTCTGATTGCTTTTGTACAAAACATTTTTATCAAAGTTGTGCCAGTGTATAAAAGAAGTACCCTCTCGTACTACAGCACGCACCATTGGTGGAGCGGAGACTCCCCGGCCGCCCAGCGCTGCTTGCTTGCTATTTACAATAAAAGAATACTGATAAATTAATTAACTCAGAGAATTTATCAGTTTATAACAAAGTCACTTATGTAAATTAACTGATGTTCTCAGTTCCTTGTTTGATGAGCAGGAAATTCAGATAGATAAGTTATCAGAGTTACTTAAAGGACAGAAGACATCATGTATGAGTTGAGAATCACTGTATCAAGAACCCAGGATGTTGGGATTAGAACTCTGATTTCTTTTAGAATTGCCAAACAACTTAGCCTTGCAAAACAAGTGCAATTTGAAAATACATGTTTTTATTTCAATATTTTATATGTATGCTAATTTAACATAAAATTAGATTTTTTTTCTAGGATTATAATCCTATGTTAAAGTTCATTTTAGTAGGGATTGAAGATAGAAAAACAGAATCATAGGAAAAATTGGGTTGGAAATTATTTGATCTAGCATYCTGTTGAAAGCAGAGCCTTGGATTAGGTCATCCTTGTCAAGCCAAGTCTTTAATATTTCTAGCAAAGGGATATTTCACCACTTTTCTTGGCAACCTATTTCTACAGTTAAGTGTTCCCATAGTGAGGAATTCCTTTCTTATATCCTAACATTCTTATATTATCAATTTTTTAAAAAAAATAATATTCTGACAAGAGGCAATATATGCTGGCTCTACACATAACAGATGAAAGATTAGCTTCCGTATTTCCTAAAAAGATACAAAATACTGTTTTTCCACTCCCTCCTTTTTTTTTTTTTTTATCTACAGGACTATTTGCTTTAAGAGTTTGGAGGACTAAGAAGATGCATCATACTTTGGAGGAGATGCCTTTAAGAGATGGCCCTTTATTAGATCAGCATGCAATGGCTGGTGATGCATGATCATATACAAGTCAGAAAGTAAAAGGTTAAAGGGGAGAGTGAGGAAAATAGGAARTGTTTAATTCTAGGCAGAAAGCACTGACTACCTTCAGAGCAATTAAGAGAAATTGTCAGCAAGGGACTAAGAGAATAACTCAAAAACATGATGTCATGGGTATCTGTATCTACAATATTAATAATACTTATGATTTATTGCTCTTGCTGATGACCTGGAGAATATGCATGAACCCMGGGCAAATATAACAATCAGAAAATAGCAGAAGGGTGCTTAATCTAGGGTAATATTCAGCAAGATACTTTTATCTTTCCCACCTCTCTTAGAGCTGAGATTTAGATCTAAAAACCTGTTCTCTGGATACTTTGGTAGACTGGAATGTGTTTTCTTCACAGCATTTGGCTTCTTTGTTCAAGAGCGGCTGTTGCAGCTGAAATGCACAAAATGTAATGCCAATACATTCACAGTGCTCCTTCCCAAGACAATTAAATGTATTTGTTCACCAGCTTTGGCACAATTTTAATCCAGATATTTAATCTAGGTTCATCACAAGGTTGACAGCCCACAGAGGAAACAAGTAGTGATCTGGAACTGGATAATAAAATGGAATAACTCGGAAATGTGCAACTGTGTAGATCTGGAATGAGAAAATTTAATTTAAGATAGGAAGAACTGAAGGACTATACAGGCATTTTTTTCCTTATAAGAGTGGGCCCTTATAGACAGAATTACACCACTTTAGTAGGCACATCAGGTCTGAGATCTCTGATGCACAGAGAGTGTGGCACTGCTACATAACATCATGACCTTAAATAGATGATAAAAGCTGCTGAAAATGAGGACATGCAAGCCTATATGTCGTCACCACACTCAAAGAGAGGGAATGAATTGAAAGGCTGCTCTGAAGAAACAAAACCAAACCAGAAAAACCTGGAAGTCAGCAGTGGGAAATGAAGATTTCAAAGCATGTGCAAAAAGACAAGCCAGGATCAGAGGTGGCAATAGACAGGAAATAAGRAAAGTTTTTTTCTGATTTCCAGAATAAACACAAAATGGAGAAAAGAGAGGAATCATGTGAGAAAGCAGGTTTGGAGGAGGATGAGTAAGTAGCTGAAAAAAGTTAAAAGCAGAAATGTTAGTAGAAAGAGGCAAGAAATGTGAGTTAGTGGAAAAGAAACAACGTGAACACTTTTAGTCTCCCAGAGAACAAAGAACATTCTGACTCCTATTGCTGAATGGTAACTTACACCAGCATGATTTCCCTAAATTTTGAGGTAAGTTGCTATTCAGCATGAGCAAAGATGGCAAAATTAGACCTTTTTCCCCACTAACGGCAAGGAAAAATATTTCAGTGTTTTCCTAGACTTAATCTGTATATAGGTAACTGCTGTACTGGTCTGATACTTCCTCATCAGACAGTTCCCTGACTGACGTAAAATTTTATATATTTTGCAACTAATCAAAGGTCCATATACAAAACACAGCACTCACTGACACCAATTGGATTTGTGACTTTGAAGAAGTTGGGTTCCATACACCAGTGAATAGATCACCTATATTAAACCAGATACAATTCTGCTAAATTACATCAAAATAAAAATCTCTTAGACATCCCAGGGGAGAAAATCTGCTTGCCAAGTACTGCAACACAGAGCCATCGAGTAGAACTTTGATTTCTTGAGATATTTGGATATGCCATTCCACATCCCAAGTAATCTTAGGAATTAGCAATGAAAGTTTTAAACTCAATCTGCCAACCTATGTGACCAGAAGTTTCGGTTTCAGAACACACATTTTTCACTTGTCTTTCATTTGAAAACTTTCATTCAGTTCAGGTGAAAAAGATCACAATTATTTTCTGTTTTCTCAAAAGAATATTTTGGAAACAAGGCAAAAAATAGCTTATTTTAGAAAATAAACTTGCTGAATTTATGGGCAACACTGTAGTGTTTCCTTACTGTCTATGAGAAAAAGATTGATGACATACATATTTATTTTCTCATCTCACATATAAAGTCATTTTAGCAAATTCTATTTCTTCCACATATGGTAACTTCAAAAGTCATTTGTGTCTACTTTTTATCCAATATGCAAATGGTTAGTAAATACTCTCCTGCACTGGACAGATCAGGTTTGGTATACAGTGGCTCAAGAGTGGAACACCAATCAGATGCAAAGCGTATCACTAAACATTAACTGGACATGATAGGCATATGCAGAGCTATAGAATCATAGCAAACTTCTTCCACAGGAGTGGCAAAACAGAATTCTTTGTAAATTCTAGTTATCTAATATTTCCTTGATTTTTTTCTTTGTCTTTAAAAGTGTTTGCCTGAATAAAAATCAAAATGCAATCCTGAGGGCCTGCCTGATGCTCATTCTGGTGTAAGGAGGGAGTAATTCCCTCCAAGTGTAGTTATAGTAGAGTGAAACTGATGAAAAGAAGACTGAATCAGTCTCAGGAGTATTTTTTTTCTGTATGTGGAAAAGACATTTGGGCAAAACCATTAAAGTATGAAACTGCAGTGAATAAACATTAAAAGAAAAAATAAAATATTTCTAAATGGCCTATCTTTAAAATAATTCTGTAGAGGAAAATGAATTCATTCCAATTCCAGTTGAAAGTTTCTCATGGGAATGGACACCAATACAATAAATAGAAGTAGCTTATTGTTGCTGCTCTCCGGTCTTTGACTTACTTTACTAGAGTTGTTTCTCTGAGCTCATCCCTCAYTGCTACTGGCTAATAATCTTACAGGACAGAGAAAGTTAAGGCTTCTTTTTTGGTTTGGTATTTCTTCTTTAAAAAAAAAATCATAACTGAGCTAATTGATAACTTGCTGCAAAAATATTTTGGAGGGAAAAATAAGCCAAACCAAAACAAATTATTGCTGAAATAATTTCCTCCCTCCCCCAGAAAAAAGTCTCAGGCTCAGTGAAAGACTAAAAAAATGCACATGAATCAATTATGAAAAAGAGAAAGTTTCTTTGAATGAGCAAAAGCTGATTGGAATTAAGATAGGCTTTGTTCATATCTGCAAGGTACAAGGAGAGGACTTTTCAGTGGAACAGAAAAGGGGGATTTGGGAGTGTTTGGCTGCTTAACGCTATAGTGCTTCAGAGCCCATGTGAAAATTTGCTGCTAGCTATTAATCATCATTGTGCCCCTGCAAAGAAGCTGTTACAATGATGACTATATGTCATTATATTCCCACTGTAAGTAACGAATCAGAGAGCTGGGAAAGTTGGATAAGAGCGGCTGGCAAACTTTTAAGCGGTGGAATCTATTTAAATAAATTTACATCACATTTGCTACTTTCGCTGGTATGGGAATCATACTTTAAAATGAAACAATATGCTGTGTTCATGGGCCCTGGTCTTTTATTCTCCTGTCTCTGAGCCTACTTTCCAGGTCAGCCTTTGCCAGCGCTGACAGCACGCTTTTCTCATAGCCTCTCCTTCTCATAGCCTTTGGTTGCTTTCAAGTTCAATTTAGCACAATGAAGTTGTTATGCATGACAGTTTGGAGAGCAGAATAGGTGGTGTCTGAGCCCGCTGTGTCGCTACAAAGTGGGTTCATTCTCTGCAGGCCAGCTCAGTTACTGAAGCCTTGCTGGTGGGACACTGCAGTGGACTTCCAGACGTTCCCATCCTGACGAAAACAATTAGCTTCAAACTGCAAGAAGCCGCGGGGTCGCCCTCTCTTTCAGTGAGACTGCGCCATTTAATATGCTGCAGTGGATTTCAAATTCATGTTGATTTATCCTGTTGTACTCTTCTTTTATGGTCTTTATTTACAGATGTGTAAAGGAACAGGGAAAGTTTGAGTCTCACACGGTTCAAGAGTTTTATTAGAAATCTAAACCATTGTTTTATGTTTATTTTATAAAGAAATAGAGTTGAAACATGTCAGGCTTAATTCCATTAGGCTGAACTGCCTAAGAGAGAGCCCTGAGGTTCCTGGAACAGAACCTGAAAGTGTCTCTTCCGCTAAGCATCAGCAACAAGCCAAACAATAAACAACCCCAAAACACTAAAGTTGTCAACAGGGCTATCTGCTACAAGATTACCAAAAAAAACCACCCAAAATAAACAAAAAATCCCACCTCAAATCATGTCCAATCTGCAAATGAATCAAGTTACATATTAAAAATGAGTTAATTCTGAGCCTCTTTTGAGATATCACGAGCTGCTTGTCTACAGCAGACATAGCTCAATGCCTGCTTGTGCTTATTGCTAGCTCTACCGTAGGCCACTGAATTCAGTAATACAGCACAGTTATTATTCCTATAGGATAGATGCTTTATTTTTATATAAACTTAGTTATTAATATGTTGATATCTTTCTTTCTGCCAGACACTCCTAACATTAATGTGACAAAGCAAGTCAGTAGTAGACTGCTTGACTGTTTGCTCTAACAGATATAGATTCWGTTCCTTAGATTCCTCAGTTAAAAACAAACAAACAAACAAACAACACAGTTGTCTTGACTATGGATCTTGCTAATTACTGGGTAAACCCATCAAATAATTCTCCTTCTAGATTAAAAATTAACTCAAAGGGCATTTCAGCAATCYTTTCATAAAAGACTGTACTATTAGGACAGCAAGCTGTTCCCACCCCCTTTGCATCTTCCCTCYCTATCCACCCCCTCCCCTTTTTTAATCTGGAAGAATAAAATATTATCTGAAGCCGTTCTTTGTAAACTGCTCAGTTTAGCTGCGTACTGTTGAAAGGTAAAAGAAAATCATAACAGTGAGTCTTTTTTCTCTCTCAAAAAAATGATTTTTTTCTAAAGAACCAGATAATGTAATTAAAATGTCTAGTTTTGAACAACACAAAATGCATCTATTACTGCTGAAAAAATGTTACAATCTGGTCTAATTGCAGTTTGAGTTTCAGAAGGTTGATTTTTACTACTGTTAATTAACCTTCCTCCAACAATATACGAGTAAAGCTTGGTGTAATTAGTAGGCTACARCAGAAAAAAATAATCAGCATTACATTTAAACGCAGATATAGACCTCTCAGCCAAAAAATGGGGCAGGAATTAGCATGCTTGGTTTATGATATAATTCACATCAGAGCGTCAAGACCACCAGAGCTGTTGAGCACAAAACTCTCTTCTCTGTCCTTCATTCACAAAAAGCCAAACATTATTTTTGCAATMTTGCTGCAGTTAAACACATCCTTTATGAACGAATGGCCTCATGTGCACAGAAGAATGTGMGTTGTGTTGTTGGGTTTACTCCTTATTTAAGAAGTAGGAGAGAGCAAATGAGTTGTGTCGGTGAGAAACCACGTTTAACTATGAAAGAAAATGATGCGTAAACCAGTCTTTAAAAGGACAAGAAAATCCTTCACTTGGCATATTTTACCCGAACGAGAGGGTTTTGTCATACTTCTTCAAACATCAGTAATGTAGATCTCACCAATTTTATCATTAACAGAGTTACGTCTACAAAATGTCAAAAAAATATATACTTTTTCATGAAAAAAATGGAAGAATAAAATAGGAAGATCAAAAAGAATAATGTAGTCTTGAAAACAGGCACCAGTTTTATCTCAAGACACAATCACTCTACAATGGTCACCAAACAGGAATGTCCCAAGCCAGAATACACTATGGTCACGTCAATCAAAAACTGGAGCCTAAGTTTAGGCCCCTAGAAATAAAATGTTTAAATTATCAAAGTCAGTTTAGTAATAATTTTTTGTGGTCATAATGGCCTCTGTGCATGAGGTAAAGTTTAAAGGATGAGACAGTATCTRTATTATGTCGACACCTTAAGAACTCATGAACCCAAAAGCTTTCAACATCTTTTCAACGTCAGTTGGTTTAATAAAAGATACTACCTCTCCTATGAACCTGTTCAGAGGCTTTTGAAATTTTAACTCCTAAGTAACCTGCCTTCCCAAGATGTTGCTTATTAACTCCTAATAAAGCCAGTRGGGATTGTTGCATTTTTAGCATCTTCAAACCATGCAAAAATCACTCAGAAACCTAAATTTAGTCTTTGTTTTTCACCAGCATGGACTTGTGATTCATCTAGAAATACAGATGCCGATGCTAGAAATACACCCACACATATGCTATGTAAGTTCTGCTATGTTTTTGTAGCATACTTGTGTTTGCACATACATACCAAGTGTAAATTTGTTATGCAGATAACCTTGCTGTACTACCATGATGCTCTTTTCTATTGCTGTTGTCATTCTACAGTAATTTAGCATTGCTTTCTCTTTTCTTAATCCTCCCACCAAAAAAAGAGTAGTCAATTTATCTGGCTCCAAGCCCCATCCACTGCTGACCCCTAAGTGTCTTGGATCAGACTCATGGTGCGACCTAAATCATCTCCTGTGAACACCCAGGAGCACAATGTAGCTCGTGTTCCCATCTCCAAGGGGCTCAGAAGGAGCGTTTCCTGTGATACCAACTGATTTTTTTTTTCTCTTGTCTATTTCAAAGAGAGTTTGGGACTGGATATGAAGCATGGAACATCGTTCTGACCATGCACTACTATTTTTACAAGAAGACACTATCCAGACCGTCAAGAATCAGAAAACTGAAAAATCTCCAGGAACACATAATATTCAAGTTAAACCCCAACACCTGGCAAGACTGTACCCCAGACCTCRACTAACACACTGTGGAGTGATGAGAACTCACTCAATGCAAATATGCAGACTTTAGCTTCCTTGAGAGCTACAGGAAATCCTTGCCTTCATCATGATGTAATGGGTAGGACTGGAYAAAAAGTTCATTTAAACCAGTTCAGTCACATTGAGGCCTACACCGATACCTGTGTGTTTGCGTGTTTTTCTGTTGCAAACTCAAGCTTTATGCACTCATAAGCACACAATAATGAACCTGGAAACCTTTGGTAACACGATCATGACTGAATACAAGAACTGTTTCACTGTCTGGGATGTGCAAGTGAATGATTACACAGACTTAGTGGAACTRAATAGCCTGAATTCTATTTATAAACAGTAAAGAGAATCATCTACTGCCAGATACTGCATATCAAAGAAACAGTTGTTACAGATGACAACCACACTGACTTTTGATGGGTTAAAGCTGGATCTCAATAGAAATTTGAGTGGTAGCAAGAATYAGGCTTCTGGCCACCAGTTCTCTCCTGATGTAGCTATGGAGAAGAAAAACACTAGTGAGGCAGAGCRAGACTTTTCTGACCGCTCCTCAGGCAAGTTTCTTTACACCCTTGCCAAAGGGGTCCTTATTACTACAGATCCCACGTGGTGTTTTTCAGATCTACTAAYTGATCCACGGAAGACTGAGTGGTTGGTGTTTCTTCTTTGTAGGAAGAATCCAGGAGATTAAACAGTGAAGCCTCAAGTGAGTTTTGACTCATAAGATWTAAGTCAACTGAATGTTATGCGAGACTCTCAGCTGAGGGCAGGCCAGCAGTACGTGACCTGGTGACAACCATCACCTCCTGCTGTTGGGGCATTTGCTACATACCTTTATAAAACAATACATGTTCTCCTGCTTGGAGGGGGCTGGGAAAGAGGCTTCACCTGATATTGGCAATGACACACAGGCTTCTACTTTTATCAAGCTAGTTCAGATGGCCAGTATGTAAATGGAGCTTGTTTTGAGCCCGTGCCTATTCACTGGTTTCCCTCAAATTAGTTTGGTGGTCTCAGCCTGGTTCCCAATGGACAGGTGTCCATATCACAGAACTATGGCGACAATTGACACTAATTGGCACCCCTGTTGGCTGTCTCAGCAGCTCTGCAGCCTCTAGAGGTGGTCCCTCCTGATCAGACGAGGCACCCTGGCAGGGCAGCATGTGGKAAGTTTGCTCCGCTACAAGCCCCTGCTGCACCAGCTCGGTGACAAAGGATTTCATTCTCCTTGTCAGCCTAATACAGCATATGAGAAAGCAAACCAGAAAAAAAAAAAGTACATAAGGAAACACCCTTAGAGCAAAAAATGTGTTTGAGTAGAACTCTTAACAAGCAATAGCCTTTGATACACAATTTGCCAAGTTAACTGCAGTTATGAGGTTTGAATGCACACAATTCGAGTCCTTGATCAAACATCAAGCCAAACATTAAAATAAATGTATCCTAAAAAAAAGTTCAAAGGAAATAAACTTTCATCCAGCCTCATTCTGAAAACAGTGGTAAAAGGAGCTTTAAAATTTCTGATAACACCAAACAGCAACCCTKGTTTATATTTTCATCCTCCGCACACTGGCCTCTCAAAATCAGAATTTTCAATTAAAGAGCTGCCCTTATAGGTAAAGCATATTTGTGGAATAAACAATCTTAAGCATTTTTGTACTTTTTTTTTTTTTTTTTTAAAAAGAGGAAAGCAGTTAATAAAAATGCACATTTTTTTTTTTTTTTTTTTTAAAAAGAGGAAAGCAGTTAATAAAAATGCACATTTGCTGTTTTCTGCATCAGCGTACTTTACTCCCATGTCTTAGATAAGCACCGCAACTTAAGTTGTCTTCCCCACAAAGTTTGGCAAGCTTCAATAGATTCATTAGTGGGTTTTTCTTTAGGACCAATGAAGCTCAAAGAGCCCCTAACAATGGAGCTAATCACTGTCTCTTCCCTGACCCAAGCTTATGCTTTCCCCTTTTTCACTCCAGCCTCTATTTCTGAGCAATTGGATTTCCGTGGCGCTCTCAGAACAAATAAATATCTCCCTTTTTTCCTTGCTTACATCTTTTGTGTATATTTTTCTTTGCAACTGCCTGTATTTAAACTGGCGTGGTAAATGGCAGGGTTCTTCAGGTAATCTTTCATTGGGCACAAATGGCCTAGCATTAAAATGCAGATAATGTTACCTCAATTAGAGAATGCTGTGCAAAACTTTAAAAAGACATAGCTAAATGTTTGGACTAAACAAGTAAGTCTACGTTGTTAGCAGTAGTGTTGGGCAAGTTGCAAATTCAATGGCTCCATTAATGAATAAATGTTAGACTGTATCAACAGTCCTGAACAAGCGTGTGGTTTGTGTGTGCATGAAGTGTAATGGTATCAATTGACTAGCTCTTTGTGGTTGCTATAAAGTACCCTTGAATGTGTCAATGGAGGGAAGGCTTGCAGACAATGAAGCCATGACAGCTGAATGTCAGCAGCAACCTTGAACCTAAACTGGTTTCACCATTCCAGTGATTCCAGCTACAGCGGAGCCACGCACTGCAGCTGGACCTTCGGCATTGCCTGTCACTTCCTCTGTTCAGACTCCAAGCATTTAACTGACAATTTCACCACATTGCTAGACCCTGCTAATAAGCATCAGGGAACATTCACTTATTAGTGATGTTGCTAACGATATGTTCAGCATTCTAATCACACTCGCGCTGGCATTTACAAAAYAGCAAACACAAAGCAAAACAAAGCCAGTCACCGCTGATCAAATGCTTCATATGAGCATATGCAGCCAAAGAAGGCACAAGCTGCTCTGCTATGAAGCAATGTTTCCCTTGATTTGAGTGCTGCATTTAGAGACCATATATGCTTTATTGATATAAATAACACATGATTGGTTAAAACACTGTGAAAGGGGAATAATTAGTATCTGGCGAGCTGTGTTTTTTAAAGGAAAAACAAAAGATTTTTCCTAAAGATAGTCCTTGCAGATTAAATGAGCTTTTAACATTAATAGCATGCTATTACTAAGATATGCACAGTATGCAGCAGAGACCTGCAAAGCTCTTTGTGGCAAAGCACATTAATATAGGTAAGCAGTGGACACCCTTTGCTTGAGGTAAGCGCGTTGGCATCTTTCTGCACAAAATGTGTAAAACATATACATTACTGGTACAAAGAAGCAGCAAGAAAGAAGGGATACAGATGGATGGCCAGTTTTCAATTAAATATGCTCTGGAAGACATTTGTTTTGGACAGTGAGATTGAATTTCAGTGGATACCATAAGTCCTGCTACTATGGAAGATCTTCCCTGTTCACCAGGATRGGAAGGTGGAAGGAAACTGTATTTATTTTATACAGTTATACCCCATCTTGCATACTTTAATCTTGGAATATAGAGCTAGTAGAGAGAACACTTATCCCCTCCAGGGGCTCTGAGGCACTCTTAACGTTCCTCTCACTTTTAGGAGGAATGTGAGGGCAAATATCTATGTAGAGGAAGGCTGAATTCTGCCCCTGTTCCTCATCCCAATCTCACGCAGTTACACTGAAATAAAACAGCAAGTGACTTTTGAGGGGGAGTAAGGAGTAAGACACAAATCTTACAAAAGGGCCAGGTTTTGAAGGGATAGTTTAAATGAACACAACCTAAAATGAATTATAGGGTATGATCAATTCCCTGCCCGGGCCATAAACTAAKAATTAACTGGGGCAGGTTTGTGAACGGTATGGAGAATAATCCAATCTCCTGTTTGGATCTGAAGAAGTAGTAGATGAAAAGCAAATGTTATATTGAGCAAACACTTACAGAATACAGAGAAAAAAATAACAAGGAAATAAACTACCTAAATAAATTCAGACCACTCTGAAGGAAAAGTCTKCTCAACATTTATATATTTTTCCTAATTCCCTAATTCTTAAAAGAAAATTTGAAATTTTTCTATTTTCTCTGCAAGGCAAAGTCAAAACCAAAAACATTTTTCACTTTAGAAGTCTACTTCTGACTATGATTTTTGCATTAAAGATGGAAAAGCTGACTTACCTAACAAGCAGTCTTCACTCTTAACTATACATTTCAGAAAAATGGATCAATGCTTTTCTAGACATATTTAGTTAAAAAATGCTATTGTTCACAAATTTAAGAAAATATTTTGATAAACCAAATAGCATTAGTGATTTAAAACAAAGAGAAAAATCTCATTTAAAGAATGAGTTCCCTAAGTTCTGATCATAAACAACACTAGCTGATTTGCTTGCCATGTTAGCGCTAAGTGCTAGAATAGTGTAGTAGTTAAGCAATATATAATTTGTTAAAAAAAATAGTGTTGTGATCAGAGTTTGTACTTTAAGGAAATGAACTTAAGAATATTGTAGAATAAGCAAGTTGTGCAATAACTTCCAACTAAGGGCACATATTTAGTCATAATTAAATCATAATATAAAACACCTTTGCTTTTCTAACTGCGTGAAGTAACAAGCTAGCCTATTTTTTTTCTGCCTTACATAAACAGCAAAATGAACATAAGAAGAGTGTAACAAGCAAGACCTGAAGAATTCCACTAGAAGCCACACAAGCAATCTCCATAAAACAGAAACAAGGAAGATTCAAAGCCTGGCTATCACAAAAGCCTTCATAGCATACTTTCCTTGAAGATGTCTACAAATTTCTGCAAGCAACTGATGATTTATCAGCATTAATTTACATGCTCAGTTTCGGTCTTGTTTCCAAATGGGCCTGTGCGCTGTTTATGGCAGTGTCAGCAGCCGTTTTGCCAGTATGACTCCTAAGGCATTGGTATTACTGTGTATGTACTGAACTCTCCACTCAGTGCATTTATTGCAGCACCTTTTGTCTCTCCCCCATTTGAAAGACCTACTGAATGCATAGGCCTCATCCCATTCCCTTTGCAAATTCCTTTCCTTAGAGTGGAAAAATCTATGAAATGAAAGGAAACTGTGGAGAACCTTATGGTGTTTTTACAGCCTTCCTTCCTCGTTCAGCATATTTCTTTGTGAATGGACTCAAATTACCCCAAAATATCTGCACATTCAGCATTAACATAAATGTGAAACGAATAAAGCAAAATCAGTAAATTGTTTTACCATCTAGTGAGAAAAAAAGAGATTTCAGTTACCTTTACGCAAGAGTAGGAAGTTCCAGAAGCTCACAGTGAAGGTTAGCTGTAGCCTACTGCAAAGCTCAGGAGCACTTCTCAGCTCCTCAGCACACGTTTCTTGCATTTCTTTAGTCAATGCAGCAGGTGGAGAGCAGAGCGGCACAGGGAACGGACATGGCCTCATCAGCACTCTCAAGCTTTCTAGCAGGTACAAGGATGCAAGGCTAAGGGGATAATTTACCACCAGGAGAGGCAACCTGCAGATTACTGTTCTCTGCAGTGAAGGGTGGGCAAAATACATATATATACACACTATATATACATGTATATATATATATATAAATGACTTCCTGGAAGTCTCTCTGAAACAACTCACTACACAGATACGACACAGTACAACCAGTTTTGACAGAGCTGGTTGTCTAAGCAGCCTAACCTCAAGCGAAGAGCACTCAATTAAGAGGAGTGCACAAGTGTTTTCCTTTATATTATAAACAACTGTGAGCTGTTCAGTGGCTTCACATGTTCTAGCACCTTAGCAGGATCTTTATTCTCTTTGAAGGGCACTGGTGTTTTGTTGTGAAAGAGCGATAGTATTATTGGCACCCAATAATGTGAGCACTTAGGAAGACAGGTAACTTTGATCACATAAGCAGTCCCACAGAAGTCAACAGCACTTTGTGTGCTTAACTGTTTACAATTCCGGGCACTTCATGCTATCTCTTTTTATTTTGAATCATTGAGGTTTATGTGAATTATGTTCACTCTAGAAATATATTATCCACAGATTTTTTTTTATATTTATATTGACACAATATACAGTTATGGTATAAATTTTATGAATGCCAGGGAGCTAAGTACCTTTTCCAAATATACCACCATTCATCATGAACTGACATCTCTGCAAACTGCTTCTATTTCTATCATGTTCACAGTTAGTGTATCTGGGCTTAGTGCTGCAAACCATTACTTCCATCTCTACCTTCACCCACGTAAGGAGTCTCGTGCAGTTTGAGGGCCTATCCTTGCCAAAACTTGTCTGTGTGAGTTGCCCCCTTGCATAAGAGAGCTTTCTGAGTAATAATTTCCACTTGAGGGACTTTCTCATGACACTTAAAGCTAGGAATAACCTCCTTCATTAAAATGTGTCACTTAATCTTTTATTGGGGAGATACTTGCAGAAATAAATAGATAAATAACGTAAGAATTAATCGGCAGAGCATGCAGGTAGCTAAATTAAATTTTAAACACGGAAGATTTAGGAATGAAATTCAGGCTAATAGGTCACTGCAATGCCTACAGCTGGAGCATTCATTTTTGTTAGCCTACATACAGTCACACTCAGCAGATTTGATTTAACACAAATGTATGTGGTCATGTCTGAAAATATACCAGCCTTCATAAAATAGTAAAGAAGCATTTTTCATGCACTCATGTGACAGGTTTACTTAGAAAAACCTTGTAAGGCAGCAAAATATTTCACTTTGATTAGGGACACTTAGTGGGGCAAATTCTCCCCTGAAGTATGTGATTGTGCACATGTAACTGAGGATGAGATTCACCCTTTCCCACAGACAGTGTAAATAAGCCTCGCGCTGACAGCTTTAGAGTGCAAGCGACTGCCCCAGTGCACCCTGTCTGTGGGGCATTCTGGCCACCCTCTCCACCACAATGTGAAGAAAATGGCCCCTCCAAACTAATTCGGAGAGCTCTGTGTGAAGCTGTATGTGAAAAACAGTGTGAAGAACACGTCTCAGCACCTGCAATGTGCAGAGGCCTTTGTCTCGTGGCTGTTTTGTGCATTCAAGAGGGCCTGCAGTTTTCTACATTAGCATGAGGATCCTTGAAGAGGACTTTCACATAATGTGACTCATTGAGCTTAATAATTGCACACGGTGCAACAATGCATAGAATTTGGGCCATAACGTGCTTCTAATAGAGAAATATTGCACAACTATTTTTAATAGCAACCTTTGAAATAAGTGAGGCTGCAGTGTAGAAAGTGGGAAAAAATACAGTCTACAGTACATAAATTGTTCATAATATTGAACATATTACGTTAGCAATAAATATTTTAGTTACATTCTAAAAATAAGCCTCTGGGTGRTAACTTTAAGTTGGGCTTTGTTGCAAACCTGGACTCAATGACTGGACGGTTGGAAGGCAGACAAATTGCACGGATGGCAAACAGGGCTGGTTTGTTCTTTCCATTCTTGCACGGATGCAGCACGTAACTCAGGAAGGCTCTGCTCTCGTRAGGCAGGCTGTGAATCAAGAGTGCAACGTTAGGCTACCTAGAGGAATGGTGGCCTAAGCRCTCCTCATAAAGAGAGTTTTCTTTGGGTCTTACCTACCCAAAAGAGCAGCCACATGGGTGTATGGCACTTCTCTGGAAAGAAAAGTGGCTCCCAATTAGACTTCAAAGTCCAGAGATTTGTACCACCCAACTGAGTGCCTCATTGTGCCCTGTGCAGCTGAAGTAAGTCGGGAAGCGTACAAGTGAGCAAGTGCGGTTGCAGAATGAACACTAGAGATCTGATGAGAATATAGATAGCTACAGAGGCGAACAACTGCACCGCTCATGACTGGGTGCGTTTACACAAGTGAAGGACAACGAAGACTGGGTGTGCAAAGCAGGGTTGACTAGAGCAAACAAATAGGTACAGTGAAAGGGACTGTGGGGGCAGAAGAGCAACAAAGTGAAGGGGTATTACAGAAACCAGAAGTAATACATTAAGTAACAGGAAGGAAAGTAAGATTATGGGCATGAGAGTCAGAAAGATGGAAGAAGACTGAAACAGTAGGACTGAGGGAGAAAATGCAGTGGAAGGGAAGGAAGAATGGAGGAGAGCAAAATAAGGAGAGGGAGAGGCGAGGAATAAGTGGAACACCTTGGAAAGTAAAGCTTATACAGGAGTGACCAAAAAAAAACATGGCAATGGAAAAATAAAACAAAGCCATAGGAAATAGTATATTACATTTATGAAAGTTAATAAAAATTAACAGAAAGCTGAACAATACACGCAAAAGAGTAAGRATACAATACRTCCACAGCACAATTCAGTATTTATCACAGATTATTTTCAGAAAAAAAGAAGCCTCTGCTGAAAAAACACAAAGTCTAAGSACAGACCATGTTACTATTCAGATTTCTGTATTAGTGATAGTTGTGAATTTAAAAGGTGCAGGGGGAATAACRATATTATGGCTTCCTGTACCTCAAGCCCCTTTCTGTAAATTTCTAAACCAATCCTAACAATGYTGACTTTTATTCCTGGTTCATAAAGAGTGATTTTTTTGCCTGCAGAATACACTGAAGAGCACRTATTTCCAAAATACTCCCTCAAATCTCTTCAGGGATTCCAGAACTCCTTTGCTGTGGACATTAATTTATATTACCTTTTTTTGCTAAAAGGCATTACTGAGACTTTTGGAATTTGCTGCCTGGTCCTGCTTTGYATGGGTACGAGTAGAGTTCATCAGACCTGGATAGAAGTAACTGAAACATTCCTGAGCATATTGCAAGATGCAAAACTGCTTCACCTCCTTCATCTGCCTCATCTACTCTGCGCGGCGGCTGGGAGGGCACACAGAGCCCTCCGGACAGCTGCAGGTCTGTTCTGCTCGGAGCCTGCACACAGAATCTGCCCAGCCATTGCCTCCAGCTCTACACATACTGCACAGTGATCCTATCTCATCTCACTCGGCACAGCCATGTCTTAATCCAGAATGGAGCCTTCTCTGCTCATTTGAAGAGGGAGCTGCTCTTGTCGGGATGCTCAAACAGGCTGCCCACTTAGACCTTCCCAGGCACATGGCGAGGGCCGGTCCCCACAAAGCACAACGTGGTAGATGCCAAAGAATCTCAGTATCCCACAGCTGGGGTCTACAATTCACTATCCCATTCCCACGCTGAGTAAAACTTGTTTACTGCCTTTGAACACTATCTTACTGAAGCCTTATGAACAGATGCACAAGATTAACCCAGAAAGGTAGTAATTATACTTGTTACTTACATAAAGACTTAAAAAGTTATACTGAAACAATAACAAATTAAACGCTTTGGCATTTCTTACAAGGCAATAAGTGTTACTGTTTACACTTATTTCAGTAGAAAGGAATTTCATTCATGAATTTGAATTTGGCCTAAAAAGGCAGATTAAATTTCACAGAACTGACAAAAAAAAAAAAAAAAAAAGACTCCTATATACTCCTATATCTTTGCTGAATGATTTCACTTGACCCTAGCCTAAGTGTAAAAAGTTCATCCTAAAATTATACGTAGTTGGGAGAAAATCATTTGTTACAATGAGCACTGGATACTTCTGAAAACACATTCTCATCACTTCCAGTAAAAAATGTTGCTCAAAAAGATACCAAAGACCAGGGCTACAAAGTTTGTTCATTTACTCTCTCACTCCAAGTAAATAAACCTGTGCATATCTTCAAGAAGACACTTTAAGTTTCCCCTGCTCATGCTCTCGTTAGATTAGTAGTGAAGTATTCAGTATCCTGCAGCATTGCTCCAGTGACTTTGTTAGGATTTAGATTATTCCTTCTGGAGCCTAATTCTGCAATTTGCACTCACCTTTTGTGTCATTGACTAAATAAGTAGTTCTGGGGAGTACAAACTGTGAGTACTATAGAAGAAAGCAAAAATGACATAATCAAAATCTTATTAAATGATTCATTGTAAACAATACAGTAATATTTTATCCTAGTGGCTTTTTATTTTGCTTTATTTATTATCTTTTCTAGTAAAGGAGAAATGAAAACACAAATTGTTAGACACAACACAACAATTGTTATAAATTGTTGTGATGGGTATTTTTGCTTAATCTCTGTAGAAATGGGTATGTTGTTCTAGATTACGCTTGATGTTTCCTACTGTATTATTCAGTTTTATAGCAGCAGCATAGTAATACATGAAAAACACCATAATGCAACTTAAAGATACAACATTTTTGAGGATACCTGCATATATATGTGTGTATATATACATGTATACACAGAGATACATGCATATACATACATAGTGTATACATMCATACATAGAGAGTATATACATACACGCTCTATTTTTTAAAACATTGTCTGTTATTTTTTTAAGTGGTTGGGAAAATATTTTATTGCCTCCAAAGAAAATACAGCAAGACATTATCACACAATTTATTTTGGGAATATTTCAATGATCTCCTCAAAGGATTCTGCACCTCCAATCTAATTTTTGTCAAAAAAATATTTAAAGCACAAAATGGAGAATAATTTGGGCTAATTCTCTCTCTGGAATTGGAAGGCTGCAGTACTACTAACTGGCCAGCAACAGGGTTTTCAAWAAGTAGTTACTCGGTCTTAAGATTCTCTCTATAGATCTGTCACTAATAATCATGTATCTAAATATACAATGTACACAGATGATGGCACTAGCTACAGGCACCAACAGGATATTTAATTTCTACATGATTTTATGTATGGTATGTCCTCRAAACATATTACTTAAAATAGTTAGCATCTGTTAGTGCTTTCAGGTGCTGGGTTTATCTGTTTTATAATTGTATATATAACCGCAACCTCTTAAAGAGACAAATAATCACCCATGAAACAATGCAGCTGTACTTTGCATAATTCTCTTGTACACATGATTACATTAGCTATAGTTCTAACAATATATTTAAGTATTCTGTAATTGATAACATACTCATAATCTGTTATTAAGAAGCCCAGTTATTTGTGTAAAGAAAAGTATGATCTCATTGTATTTGCAAACCGCACGAATATTGGCCTTCATGCTACCGTACAGCAACACTGACTCTTAGAGACATCATTTAACTTCGCTGCTCTTCCTTGAAAACCACTGGAGGGCTGCTGTTTAATTTAACAACAACAATAACAACACGACCAAAATCGTGTCTGTTTTTGTTACTGAGAAAGCAGCTTCACAAAAATAGCTTCTGTCATCACAACAGTGAGCTCCTGACTAGTAAATACAGCACCAAATAACGTCACAGGAATAATTACTAAAGGTAAGCTCTCCTTGCCTGAAGTGTCTCTGAATCTGTGCAAGTATTTCACAGATAAAGACACTTCATTTAGACAGCCCTTAAATCATTTAAAAGAAAAAGAAAAAAAAAAGAAATCCCAGGTCATTATATGTTGAAAAGGTCTTCCTCATAACACTCTTTCTCATAAGGGAAAGCCGATTTTTAATTTTTGTGAAATAGCATAAAATAAAAATAATGATGTCTGATAATGACACTAAGCACTGCAAAAATAAAATAAAGCGTACATTCATTGAGCTCCCAGGGGGCGGAGTCCTTCTGAAATAGGTTTTATTTTTGCAATTCAAATGCATCATAAGCACTTTTTACTCTTCTTGCCACCTAAGCAGGAGGCAGTCAGTATATGGAAATACATATACTGAAATCCAAGTTTTGGCAAATATAAGATGAAAACAGTATTTTAGCCTGTTAGGGCTGTTGCATTTTTTTACATGCTAGAATTGTAAAACTATATATTACTATACACTTTAAATGTTTGTGCATTTTATTTTCTTTAACAGAATACAATTGGAAAAAGCTGCATGCATCTTGTTGTCTTTGCACAAAATTTGGCAGGCCAAAATAGAAAATATAAACAATTCTGCAAAATTCCTGTTTAAAAAGCAGATATTTCTCTGCACAAAACACTGTGTACATTCTCCTGCATCATTGTCTCCTATCAGAAAGCTACCTTCATTAAACATGCATCTAAGGTTTTAAAGATACAGATTTATTATGGCTCTTTCTTGTGCAGATTCCACACTCACTTTGCAGCATGGTAAACAGATTATTCAATTACAGTTCTCTTGTTTTCTTTAGAATATTAACATTTAAAATATACTCTATCGGTATCCTATCGTTGACAGATAGCTAAATGTAGCATAAACAAAGACAAGCTTCATGTTAGGTCTACGTACAACACACCTTTCTACAGATGAATGACTACTTATAACAATGAAAATAATTGTGGCACTGTGCCTGTCAAACTTCGTGGCCACTTTCTGGTAAATATGTACACGTGTTTGTGCACAAAACATGTGAAAATTGTTTCTGATGTTCCACTATTTTTTTTCAAGTGTACTCAGCTATGAAAACATATAAAATACACTGACATTTAAATAGAAATATTCTATGTACACCCATACCTATCTATTCCTATATACAAGTATGTGCCTATGTAGATTTATGAATGTAAACATTCAAATATTCTCAAGCCTCCAAACGATCAATCGATATAAACTGAACAAAAACACTTTAGTGTGTCTTGTGTGCATTTTTTCCCTGGTTCATTGTTTCAGTGGTACGCACTCAAACACCTAAGCTGACACAGGTTTAAGCGTGTCTTTATATTAAACGTGCCTAATGCAGGGCCAAATCCAGAGTCCTTACTGCAGACACAGTTCTACAAGCTACTTTATACAGATTTTCATCTTTTAATGCCCCTGCTCAGGCTAGCCTCCCACTGCAGACACTGGAGTTCACAGGCTTAAAGACTGGGGCCTTAATTCTCCAAACCCTCCAATCACAAAATTCCCATTGGCTTCAAAAGAAATTCGACATGCACAAGGTTTGCAGGTTTGGACCCTGATTAGGGGCATCTTGTTTTAAATCCGCCAGGGTAAAGCAGAATTAGAGGACCAGCTTGTGATCCCCATGCTCCCAGTGAGCAGTGCTTTACCCCACAAGAAGCGCTGCTGAAATCAATGGAGCTACTCAGGGAGGAAAGCGCTATGGGGGGAGARGAGCTCATAGTCGGAGCTTGGAGTAATTCAGGACCATCAAATGCCAGCCCACAATTGTCCCAGTAAAGTACGTAAGTAAACACTTCAGATGGAAGAGGTGCAATATTATTAATATCAACATTTGTAAAGCATATGTTTGTGGACTCTGACAGTTGTCATTGACAGAACTCGTACAAATGGGATTTTTGACAAAATAATTTGCTGGGTTACAGTTATGTGGTCATGGCAAGATCTATGAAAAATATATATAAAAACAACGCCTCCTCAACGTAGCTCTCTCCTCCTTAAATAATTCTGTGGAGCTGCCCCTCCATTGCAGGTTTTATAGGGACAAATGAATGCAAGTGTTAACAAGGCCTAATCTTCCCTTTTGTATTTGTTTCTTCATTAAGCCCTAACTAGGCGCTTGCCTCGGCATTGAGGATTTGATGAGAAGATGGTATGACAGGCTTGGCTTCTCCCAATGCAGCTGGCACTGCTGATGCCAAAAGCCGGAGCCTGTTGTAGTGGGATCAGGAGAGATTCGTTCGGAGCGCGGTTTGCCTGTCACTTTCCCATCCGCCTCGGCGGGCTCGGCTCCATCGCTGAAGCCCCTTAATGAGAAGTGCGGGACAATACCAGTATTGTTGTTTCCAGGCAGAATCTTGTGGCAAGAACAATCGCTGTTTACCCAAGCATTTGTGCTAGCCCAACTCTGGCGATAATTACTTCTAGAGCCTCTGATTAACTCTGCTCTCCGCCTGGGCACAAAACAGCTATTGAGCTAGGCACAGGCCAACCTTTCTATCTCTCATAGTCTTTTAACAGTTTCCCGAGTATTGCTCAGGCCTCCCCGCATTTGGCACTGAAACAACAATGCACCTTAATTCGCACTCGCCTCATCTCTAGCCTGGGAACAAATGGGAAATTTGTGCCCTGCTCTGACGCTGGAGATGCAACACACACACACACACACACACACATGCACACACACAAAAAAGGCTATTTTGAAAAATACGCCTCTGATTTCACATCCCCGCTTTTCTTTGCGATTGCTAGTACTAAAAAGAACCTTCTAATTAGCACTGGCATTTCTCAGCAATTTATCCTTGTTAAATTTTTACGGCCAAATATATCGCACAAAATCCTAATGAATTGTAAGCATCGCAAGAACGCTGCTAGGGACTTGGGTCTGTTTTTGTAAACCAAGCAAAATGGAACTGTTGCTGAGTCTATTGCGAGGATGCTGGTAATAATTTTAGTCTGTCAAATCACTCGGTCTTTCCTCGCCCTCCTCCCTTCATATGCCCCCATGCAGCCTGCTGCTACCGCTATGCAAAACACCATCATGAATATGCGTAATTATGGAGATTCATGGTAATTTTTCAGGGTTATCCGATGTGACGTTTATAGGACAGCAGCATACATCAATTTAAACGAGAGTGACAAATATCTTATCCTTTTTATTTCTATAGTATTTTTAATATTTCCTTGGTCTCTCCTGGGAGCAGTGTGAACTGGTAGGAATTTGAATAAAATATTTTAAAAATCAAATACTTTACTAGCATATGCCTTTTTAAAGATTCAGGCTTTTTATATACATGTGGTATGTGTGCATGCATGTAAGAGAGCTTGTCTTACCTTAAGACCAATTATTTACATGAAATGAATAAAAGGCTTTCGGTAGATATTTTACATGCTATTATTACAGTACCTAGAGATAAGAACGGAGAGTAAAATGCCTCTTATACCGGACTGGTTTTGGAAAATGAGTTTGGTCTGCCTAATTACTCCAATAATCTGATCACCCACCTGAGAGAATGATTTAGCAAGCTTCTCTTCTCGTTTTTACTTTAAGTGCAGACTTTTGAAACAATGACAGTAGATTATCTGCTGGTAACTGTGGCATATTGAAATTATGTTCAAGATCAGTTGCACCTCCTAGAGGTTTGGATATGATTTTTATTAMGGAAATTAATTGGGACCTAGCCTAAAAGTTTCCTATTTGTAACGATTACCGTGATCTTTGTTCTGCATATTTTAAGGAGCTAGCGCATCAATTAGATCCTCAAATTCATGATGTGATTTCATTAGAAATCGGGAAAGCTACTTGCAGATGAAGGAATAAAGCACTGTAAGGCCTCAAAATATCAATGGATATTCACCATACATAAGAATACAACAAAAAGCAAAAGAAAAAAAGAATAACAAAAAAAAAAAAAAAAAAAAAAAAAAAAAAAAAAAAAAAAAAATTGCCTGTTACATTGCAAATACAATATACTGGATACTGCTATGAAGCTAATTATTTTTAAAAAAATATATATACGTTATTTAGGCTGGCACATGCCTATAAATATTCACAAAACAAAACACGCAATTTCAGTGCTGTATAAATCCTTCAGTCTTAACAGAAATTGTTCTATGGCTATATATCTGAACAGATAAAATGTTGCAGGCCAAATTAAAACAAAAACAATGCTCTAATTTTAATTGTTTATGTTCTTAGTAGTACTTATTCGCTGTTCATAAAATTTAAGAGTACGCTTCATTATGTCATAAATGCATAAATAGCATTTGCCCTTACCAAAAAGAAACAAATATATTTTTTGCTTGATTCATCATTCTTTTGCTGATATATCCTATGGAATTTTTCTAACGGATATAAACTTAATCCCGTCCTTCAGGTGTAACATTGTAGTGCAGGAGAAGTCCACTAAAAGTCCTATCTTTCATTATCGCATGAGAGCTCGGATTTTATTGTGGAAATTATCCAGAAGGTAATGAAACAATGGAATATATGGGAAGCCTTCATTTTATATAACGTGGGAGTATTAAATCTAGCATTTTGCATTTATTTGTTTCAAGTGACTGTATGCATGTACAGTACAAAGTTCACTGTGACACTCTACAAAAATAACATGCATCTGTGCTATTGCTCATGAAGRAGGAGAAATATTGTACATACCTAAATGCATGGGTGTACACGTGGGTGGATGCTTGTGCATCTAATCTGAACAAAACAATATGGCTCCCAAGTATTATATTTTTAAATGACAAAATTTATAATCTGACAGAACATCCATGAAGATCAAGTGGATGTCCTCATGTTTGTTTTTGCCTTTTTTTTTTCTCAGAAAACATGGATATTTGAATACATAAGGGCAAGAAGTTTCTCTGTTTACTTTGAATAGACATGTAGCATTCAACAGTCATAGAAGGAGTCGCTAAGATTTATCCTGCTCTGCTCTGCGTTCGCAAGGAGCCCAAGCCTGACCACGATCCCTAGTCATGGTTGCACACTAGTGAATTGAAAGCTGGCCCCTAGAAGATGCTCAGTGCCTTGCAGATATGAGACCACAATAAACATGTGGGCCTTTGGCTCACGTAAATTGCCAGCAGCCCCGCTGAACAAAAAACCCTTGGAAATTTCACATTGGCCAGCGATTTGTCCTAATGCGTTTTCAGCACATTTGGGAATGATGGTGTATTCTAATTCTTGTGGAAACAGACATTAAACTGGGCTCGCGTTCGTSTCTCTTCGTTTTCAGCTTTCAAACTAAGCCAAGTTTTAAGAGTGGTCCAACAAAGGCTAGAGATTTGGAAGTAAGGTTTAATTGGATATGCTTATTAAGGCCCTGATCCTGCAAGACACTAAGCAGCTCACAGAAGGTACCAACATCCTCAGTCAAAGTCATCAGAAGGGAAATCTGGAGAGCAGCATCTTGAAAAATTATAATATGTTCCTTTAAATTAGTGACACGTCAAAGCACTGTACTAGCTCTCCYGTTACAAGCCAAGGCTCGGTTTATTTAAAATTTTGGTAAAATATTAGGTTCTGAGCTTGTAGCACTGCCAGCTGTTAAGCCTGGAACACTAAGCATCACTGAAATATTTTATGAACCTATTAAGTGACGAAAATGACCTAGTGCTCCATTATAAATTCACTACATGCATGCTCACATGTAACAATTGCGCATATTTTCCTCACTGCTTGAAAAATACTAATTGCTGCATACAGTAGGCAGGAAAATGCATCTGTCTATATAGAGATAGACAGGCGTAAAATCTTTCTTCTCTATGCATTTATAGGKTTTTTTCTTCAAAGGATTGTTTTAATTTGTTTTAAAAATCGCGCTCCGTAATTTTATTTATGGAAAGTAAACTTCTGGAATTAAACGGACATATTTGCAAATGCCATACGCTGGCTGCGACAGATATTTTTCTTTTGAATTGCTAAGGAGCGAAATACAATAATTTGGTGGCAAACATCTGTCTAGTAATCACGTCCGATAAATTCGCAAGAAATACAGGAAAGATATTTATTTACAGTTACCGCTAAGCCGGCCTTTATTTATCTTAGGAGATTTTTCATCTACGAGTGGAAAACAAACTTTCCTTCAAGAGGGCTGTGAACCGAATAATAAATGTCAGGCCTAAATCCCGTATGAAAATCAGGCGGGTTTAATCCTGGCGAGCCTGCCGCATGCAAATGCCGGCGCGGCGCGGCTTGCCCGGCCTGCTGCGGCGCGGCGGCCACGTTGGCGGCGCGGCGGCCTGCGCGGCCTCCCCGCGCGTCGGCCTCGGCTGCCCGCCCGCTGCTGCCGCTGTCGCCATCGCCATGTACCGCGGCCGTGGGGCCGCCATAGCGCCCTGTAAATTAACCTGACATTTGATGGCGGGGGGGGGGACCCAGGAGCTTACAAAAGGCACCGAAAACAAAAGGCGCTCGGCCCGCACTGCGGGTGTTGGGGGTTTGGGAGCTCTGGATGGGGGTTCTGCCATTGCGAGCCACGCACGGAGCCCTCGTCGTCGTCTTTGTTAAGCCAGTTCCGTCACTCTTTGTGAGCGCCTCGGCATCCATCAAATAAACAAACAAAAAGGGCCCTGTGTTTCCCCCATGTAGCCACGAAGCCAAATGCTAGCCCGAAAGCAGCTCGGTGGCTACGGGCTTGCCTTTATTTCCCATCTTTAAAATTGCAATATTGTTAAATGCACTATTATTAAAAGCTAAGTTGGACCTATTAATATTAATTCCCCAATAATAAGGTGTGCTACATAACTAAAACATAAATAATGTAATGCTGGCATTGCATGATTGGCATGTACCATGCTAAACATACGAGATATGCAAGCACAGTTGTAGCTTGAAAATATTGTTAAAGTAAACATTTCAATTTTTTCCTTTTACTTAAAGCTACAATTCCTACACTTCTTTTTTTTTTTGGGGGGGGGGTGAAAATACTTGAATCAAAGACAGACTATTGATGAAATATTAACTGATCCTTTGACTCTCCTTGCGATACAGCTAGCAATAGGATACAGAGAGGCATAGCATATTTAAGCTATTAGACATGCAGGAATGCTATTATGCTTTATTGTGTCTGCCTGTCCCCACCTCCCTTCCTCTCCCCCCACCTCTACCTTCCTCCTCCTCCTCCCGCCTGCTTTCACACACATGCACACACACACGCACACACACACACGCACACGGATGCACACTCACTCTCTCCCCCTCTCTGCAGAGCTGGCAACACTGCATCTCACAAATGTCTGGTCTTAYGGTTTACAGGCATAGAAGTGTACTGGTAAAATGCATAATCTAAGCATCTCTGCTCCTTGATATTCATGGATTTATTTACAAGTCCCTGTGTTCTACTTTTTTCTTTTTCTTTTTTTTTTTCCCCCTCTCTGTTTCTATGGTTTATATTACTGGCATGCCTATATTCTTGGGGGAATTTCAAATAAGAATTGAGATATAACTGGCAAATATTCTGTAATGCAGTCTGCATTTCCATAATTTAGCTTTTTTTTTTTTTTTTAAAGAGACAATTTTAAAGGGTTTACAGACTTATGGATATATGAAGAGTATTTTGATTGGCTTTTTTAGTACTTCAACTACTTAAGGTTCAGTTTGTATAAAATGGCTGTAATAAAATGAATTTATGTACACAGATATGCTTGTGTATATGTAAATGCATTTTGAACGAAAAAGTTCGTAAATCCTTGTCAATTGTGTTGATTAAGCCCCACACTCTGACATTGGCAATGTTAAAATTTTACACAAAAGAGTTAAAGTGATAAAGAGTTATTCTTTTCAGTTTTTCTTCTGGTAGCAACTAAAGAAAGGATTTAACTAGCTGAGAGGAAGTCATTCATACTTAGCTAATTTTCACTTCTTTAAGAAAACCTCTCAGTAGCACATTTTACAACTGCCAAATGGACATTTCCATCCTGTAAACAGAAGGACATGGGCTATTTCTTCAGAGATTTATTCTCTAAATATTTACAGTCACAGCATCAATTCTGCAGATTCTTGCACACAAGTAACTATATACTTACCTGAGCAAATCTCTTAGTATCAATGGGTTATTCATATGAGTAGCTTCTTGTAAGTGAATTTGCAGAATGAGGCTCTCACATTAAAAAGAATGAAATGTGTATTATTTATTTTGTTGTGGCTTTTCTGTTTTTCTTTTTTTTTTTTCCTTCAGAAGTTCAGTTGTGAAAATTATTCCTTTCCCAGGATTAATTAGTCTTGCTAGTCTACATCAATAAAAAATAATATACACTTATCATGTATAGTACTACATTTTTCCCCTTTCTCCTATTTGAGGTAACAAGATACTCCTCCTAAATCCACTATCAGTAAAATACTACAGGTCTTAACATAGACACACTGTCTCGTTATTAAATGAGAATAATAGCTTTCAAAAGATAGTTAATTTACGGACACAAGCAAAACAATCCACATTAACATTATTCTGCCTGAGATTAGAGTGTTTTTTCTTTTCTTTTTTTTTTTTTTTTTTTTTTTTTTTTTTTTTTTTTTTTTTTTTTTTTTTTTTTGTAAGCAAGCACAGTGTTTTTGCAAGACATTGCCTCAGTAGTAAAGCAATTTACAGAGGTGGATATTTTTAGACTACATTCATTTAGGCAGGGAAAAAAAAAAAGGCCGTGCAGTAAGATATACATGTATTTGTAATTCATATTGTTGCTGTGCTTCTATTGTACTCTAAGCTTCCATCATGGCTGAGAGATGGGGAGCTGGCATCCAGACAGTGCAGCAGGGGAAAAAAAAAAAAAAAAAAAAGAAAGAAAAAAAAAACCTCATTGAAAACACAAATAGCAGGGTTTCTCCCTCTCCTCCATTATCCCCGCTAATTATTACCATGCCTTTTTTATTTAAAAATAAAGGTAATAGTTGCAGGCTAGAAAGGTATATCTGGATAGTCTGTTAAATAATGTTATTAATCCTTTTGGCCCCAAACAGAAATCTTTTCAGCCTGGTCTTTCAAGAGCCTTAGTCTACCCATTCAAAAAGATGACAGAAAAAATGAACTTGAATGTGCAAGCATTAAACATTTAAATTCTCTACTCCTTGGTCATTATACTGATGGCCATATTTTACACGCTCCCCTCCCCCCGTATGCTTTTGCTGATTTTGCCTCATTTGCATGGCCTCATTATGCATATAGCCTTTGTTCTACTGATATAGAATGCGGCACAGTGACAAAGCAAAACCTAAGGACGGAGATAATTTTTTTTCTCGTCTTCAAAATCGTTCCAGCCATTCGACACTTGCGGTGAATTTATCAAGATAATTCAACCTTAAAGCAGATGCAGGATCTGGCTTATGAAATAATAACAGGTTTACAGTTATTTAAGAAATAGAAAAGCCAGTATCTAAACCACCTTCAAAAACCTTCAGTTCTAATTCTAAAATGATTTTTTTCCCCTGATATTTATTTAAGGCAATGGTAGCTAACAGGTAAGATATACTATTATTTCTCCATGAGATATTTGTCATATACCCATCTCTATGGATCTTAAGTGATATTATAAATTATATTTTTGAATAGCACATATAAGGTTCAATACGAACAGCTAACCTTCAATTTCAAGGGTTCCTGCTTTCCTTGGATCTTAAAACAAAGAGACTGTATCCTGCAAGTGTATTATTAATTGCATGTTTTTGTTACTGTACTAAACATATTTTGATGTTATGGAAATTTGGGTCTGACTCATCCAGCTTTAACCGCTGATTTTAGTGGATCCACTAACCAGAGGGAAGGTTTCAGAATCAGATCCTTGGTTTCTTCCATCCAGCCCTCGGTGACAGAGTTTAACATAGCCCCTCAAAAGGAAATCATAAACTGTTCCTGACTGCACTAGGAATACAACTTGGCCCAAGTGACAGAAGCATAATCTTGCATGATAAAAAGCATTTTCTTTGATTTCAGTAGAATTTGAGGATGTAAAAGGAAGGAAGAATTTGGCTCAGTAAGCTTTAGGCTTTGCATCTGAGGACCTTCACCTCTGTTGAATTCTCTCACGGAAGATTAACCATTTATTTAATCTCTAACATCCTGTAGAAAAATTAATAAATACGTCATTAAACTTCTTTTTAAAGAAGAATGATCTTTAGCAGTGCTAAACTGATTGGTCATGTACAACGCCATGATCATCACCTCTTTTCTGGAAGCCGCAAGACAAACATGTATTTTCCTTTTGAAAAGAGGGTATCTCTCGTGTTAGTCTTAAAGAATATAGCCCTGCCCTCATCTCCTTGTAGGACATCCAGGAGATGCTATGGCAAAATAACAGTTCACTGACCTGATGAGGCACAGATAAAATAGCTCCATAATTTAAAAGAGGAAACATCTCTCTCCTTAGGATTGTCCTTAAGAATCTATCTGTGCCTTCTTGGGAGTTAACACAATTACTTGGTTAAAATGCTGCATACTTCCTTTAAAGTGCTTTTAAATGCTACATAATATTCTGTTTCAAATATTTCTTGCATTAATTAAGTCATCTTTCATGCATGAGGTACAGCAGTTATTTTTATTTGTTAGCACTTATTTTATATGGAACACAGTCCATAAACACTGGAACATACAATCCAGGAATATGTATTTTGGGGCTGAGAATTTCAAAACAAGAGTGAAACTACTGATTCTTCAATACATCTACACCAGTCCGCCATGCACAGTCCATCTGGGACTAGAATTTTGTTCTTCATGGTTATAGCTTCATATAGGTTATAAATGACGTTTAGAAAATGTAACCCTAGAGTCTTGTCTTGGCATGCATATTATTATGCTAGTTTCCTAACAGTAATTCGTCTTTGCTGCATGTGTGATTGTCAGAACAGCAGTGAACAGACAGCTCCCCACTGAACAGGGAGCTGATAGAGAGCCCATCTCTTCCCAACACAGGAATTCCTGAAAGGAAGTCCTTACTAAGCCCAGGCAGGAGCTCAGAGGTGACCTTCAGAATCACCTGTTTCTCTCTGTTGTCTCTCTAGGAAGTCTGCACATCCTTCCTCATCCTACAATAAWGCACTTCTTGCATGTAATGAAGTTTTAGTCTGAGGTGCCTAAGAAGCCCTTCTAGATCTCACCCTAGAAGCTTTTCCTGTGTAAGGAAACAAGATCAAGCTGGAGTATTATAGTCACAATAATCAAATTGAAAATAAAAGAAAATAAAATAAACTCTGGAAAAGTCAGCAGATCAGTGAATATATAAATATCTAAAGCAGAACCTTWGCCTATAATAACTTGAATATAATGGTACTTTTCCTTCTGCTTCTTCCAGTAAGGGATACATGGACTATATCCTCAGTTGACTTATTCTGGAAAAGCTTTCTCTCACCAACTCAGTACACCCGCAAGGCTAAAGGTGCCTTGGCATAACTCTCAGCCTCTGGAGAGCTGGGGTTTTCAGTAACATGAGCTTTTCACCAGTATACATCCTACTTCAAATTGCTGAACGAGTCACGCTTCAGAATTTCAAAGGTCAACTCATTCCATAGTGAAGCGTTTAACTTTTACAGAACCTTTTGGATGTTGTAGTGTTTCACGCAAATGCACTAGCCAGGATTGCACGTTTGCAAATTCAGGAGAACCAAGCTCTTGGGAATGAGTGTGCTTTCTCTCAGCAGATTATTATGAAAATGACAGAAATCAGTCGGCTGAGGAAGAATTTTAAAGGCAATGTGGCTGTGAGTCATCACATTCTTCCAAGCTGATGATTTTGAAAATAAACCAGAGATGAGAAAAACAGGCCTAAAGGTAACCCATCTGCACACCCTACCTTCCTACACCCATTAACACCATACACGTATGAGACAGGGAAAGCAATTGCCTCTCGCAGTAGGCAAGCGGTTACAAAGAGCATCCTGCGAAAGTGCCAACTCATATAAAGAGCAAGTATCATCCATACCAGAACAGCTCTTTGGGCCTACGCACAAGGCATTACTAGGCCTATGCACAAGGCTTAACAAATTGTGTGCTGTTACTGCTCAGAAATAGTGAGCGTGTGCTCAGAGATAGTGAGTTAAAGCTATAACAGGTAAAGGGTGGCATTGAAGACGGTCATCTTTTCTCATAGGAAGTTGTAGGTGACCAAGCTGGAAAAGTTAGCACAGGTTATATGGCCCAGACTACAAGGATGTAAAGGACAGACAAGTACTTAAAAAAAAAAAAAAAAAGTTAATATTGATATAAATATATGTAAACATCTCTTCAAAATGTTTCATATTATATTTATAGCCATTTAATTAATAATTTTAACAGTAGTTATTAGTTATCTGTAGCCTTATTTGGATACACGTGGATATGGTATGCTTCTTGTCCCTCACTGAACTGCTGAAAAGTACTCTTTAATGGTAATGTTTATGAGTATGAATGGAAAGCTTTCTGTGGGTTTTGGGGAATATTTGTTTAAAGTTCACTGTTTTTTTTCCGTTTTGTTGCAATATTCATACACAGATGAATAAAGCAAATTACATGGAATCACAATCATTCCTATAAAGAGAATTCCAGTTTCTAATGCAAAAAGGAGGTGTACAGCTTTAGGCACGTGGAAGTTCTCTCTGCAGCTGACCACTGTGTGTGAGCAGGGAGATAAATGTGATGGCGTTCTGTTTGGCTTTCACATCAGGTCAATTCTTTCCTTGCACCAATTGACTTACTCTGGAATCGGCACTTCTAGTGCTGAGAGACTCTGCCTTGCAGTTATTGTCATCCTCCCTCACGGTGCTGCTGATAGTGGGTGGAAACGATACTGAAGTTCTGGCTGTCAAAATCTAACCCTTATTTATACATGTGCAAATACTCATCCAGATGCATATATTTTTATGTGCTATTGTTAGAGCCATATAAACGGAATTTCACTGTTTCTGAAATTTGAAAAACTTAAATTCGTATTCACACAATGTATTTGAAAATATTGTATAAATGCAAATGATACTGTATTTATCTAAGTAGATACTGATTTTTTTCTAAATGCAGAACCAAGTACTTTTATCAAAAAAAAAAAAAAAAAAGAAAAAGAAAAAGAAAAAAGAAAAAAAGCTGCCGTTTGTCACTAGTGATACAGAAATAGTAGCCTGGTAGTAGCCTGGATTCAGTTACACTGTCATCTTTCAGAAGTTTGAGTTGAAGGTGGCTGAGCTACCAACATGAAATATGGTGTCAAGATGCACTGCATGCTGACAGGATTTGGAATGGGTAAACATTAGTCAGTAACTTTCCTAGAACCTTAGTTTTACATAATACCTTGAACAGGATACCTAAGCAAAAATACATTTATTAAAAAGCTAAAAAAGTCATTCAAGTACTCAAAATAACATCTCTGAATCCAGTCTTGCAGTCTTAAGACAGATCTCTCAAAGGCTATCCTTGCTTTCTTATTTTTTCTGTCTTTTCCCGTACTTCTAGCACTATTATAGCACTAATTAAAAAAAAAGTTTATGACAACACAGCTAGGATTTAGGAGACAAAAGCCTCAATTCCAACTTCTTTATTTCTTTTGGATTATGCTAGGGTGACTTCTGCTTAGTGTATAGACTTTATTTCTCAGTGGAGCTGGGTAGTCCTTTCCAGAGTAGCAAATAACTAACGCTTTGCAAATAAAATAACCCAGGGTTACACAAGTTCACTTGCTGTAGAGCTACAAATAGAATCTAGACCTCAGTCACAATGGATTTCATGCTGGTTGTACCAAATCATGTTCCTCCTTGGGGCGTTTGTTACTGCTGCTAGAGCACACATTACTCCCAGCACTAGCAATAGAGCCTGGCGCTACCCTGTATTTCACTGCTGTCTCTGTTACGTTGCTCAGAAGCCAAGTCTGTGTTGTATCTCTTCCCGAGAGCTGCCCGCACACATTAAATATCTGACCTCAGTTACCGGTCACTCCGCTCACTCAAATGAGAGAGACCTGGGGTAAAGCTTTGAAGATCTTACCTTTAAGTGCTGCTGACTGAACATGCAAGAAAAGCAGTATGTAATCAAAGACTAGCATAACGGTTACAAAGGAAACTTTAATTCTTGTATTTTTAAGCTTTTAAAAGCTTGACCATTCAGAATTCTCTTTTAATATTATTTCTCCTATGTGAACTTACCACAAAACTTTCAAACCCATAATTTTCTAAGGTCTTCACATAAAGAGACAGGGTTTTCATTCTTGCTATGCCAGCCATGTAAATTTAAGTGTAGATGTCCCCATTCCAGTAATATATAGTCCTTAGAAGAATTACTACAATAATTCTATAACTGATAAATTATAACCAATTACAGCTAATTAATTAAAACTGAAAAGTCTTTTAGATGTGAAACTACATATGTGATTTTAGGTTACTTCTGATATTTATTTTTACCATTTGCTTTTACCTTGATTACTAAAAATAAAAAGTATCCTTTTTCAGGATATCAGAGGTCATTTCATTATCGAGCCATTTTGTTTCAGAAAGAGGGTTACAAACAATAAGCAGTAGGTTGTATCTGTCAACTTACATAGTGGTAAATTGTGCTTACRTAACCTCCAAAGTGGCAGAACTTTGCAGAGGACTCTTAATTTTATGAGGAGGTAGCCTTATCTAAGATGAATTCAGCCGCTCTCCTTCCATGGGCCTATACAACAAATTCACCACAAGACTGACATATTTTGCAAACTCAGATGAGACATCAGAATGATTGAGCTACATAGATTAAAACTGGCCTGGATTCAGCCAGCCTAAATTCCATGCAAGACCGTGCACCAGTCCTTGCTATTGCCTGCTTCTAGACACCGTTGCTGTGGAGAAAGTCAGAGTCTGCCCCGCAAGGAATACAAGGAATGGGCTGTTCTTGGGTGAGAGCAGGACAGCAAATCTTCATTACTGTCCAGAAAGTCCCACTTGGCAAAGAAATGTTCATTAAGGCCAAGAGAAAAAGAGTTAAGAGGAGAAAGAGCAGAAAGTCTCTATGCTAATGTTATTACACTTCTTCAGGAGATGGACTACCACAACACGTTCAGACATCTTATTGAGCCACATCAGTCCAGCTAAACTAAGCACCAAATTTGTCCTATCCAAGCTATCTTGCRGAAGTAAGGCAAAAAAAGATACTGTTGATTGTCTTGTTGATTCTTATTGTATTGCAAAGAGTTAAGGTAGGGCTTCACTGGTATTTAGATAAAACTCCACCAAATCTCTCCAGAAGAGCAGTGGTATAGTTCTGTAAATTAATTTTCATTCCTAAATGCACTCAGTGAAGGCATTTAGCTCCTCTCCAAGTAGCTAAATTTTTGCAGGATACTTCCTTTTATCATGTTCTAGGTATGTTAGTTACCATTGGTTTTAGCAGGTACCATGGAAGGTCACTTAACAAAACAGTAAGATGAGTAACAGCATCAAAATAAGTTTGAGATCCTATGTTTTCAATACTGCAAGCAGTATTATGATTAAAAGTACAGAAGTGATTATTATTTTGTTGTCCTTTAATAAAATATTATTTAAATGAAGTACTCTCTTAGTAGGAGATTGACAGGGCATTTGCGCCTCAAGTAAGCATCTAATCTGCCTCTAGAATTAGAGAGCTCTAGAATTTATGAGGGATGTATATACATAAATACCATTATGTACATAATTTCTCTTAAACAATAATAACTGTTTATACATATTGGGACATATTTTGGCTTGGCAACAAGCATGCAGTTGTGACAGCTATTGGAAAATGTGGGCATGTACGCTAAGGCAACATTTGTCTTGATGAGGTGTTAATATACCCATAAATCTCACAAATAAGTTGTAGTACATAGGACATTTAACCTTCTATTAACTTGCATATACATGAGTTTTTGACAGCTAAATGAAACATCTGAAAAAGTTGTGAAAAACATCTTTGTTCAAGCTTTTTCTCAAAAGGTGTTTGATTTTTGTTGTCTGTATTTTTGGAATTACAATGCCTTTACTACTAAAAATATGGTTTTTCATCCCTCTGTTTACAGTGCTCCCACTGAAATTGAGTCAAACCAGACAACTGAATGAGATTTCTGAACATGGAAGTTTTATGTATTGTTTGTAATGTGTTTTAGGATATTTTAACATGTTATTTGATAACAATAAGTGCCTTCATGGAGATTTTTCAAGTTGTATAAGAGACAGAAAAATGCAAGGGTTACCCCTCCCCAAAAAGGCAACAAAAGCCTAACACACCCATAATATCATTAAAATCCTACTGATTTGTCTCACCAAAATTATTAGCAGAAGCAGTGAGCATTTTGCACCCCAGACATCTTAACAGCCATTCATTATCCTTTACTATTGTCAACACAACCAATTTTTTAAATACTCTATAGGGAGGAACAATTAGTGAAAGTTATTACATAATAATTAATATCTTTTCAAGACCAGACTGTTATCCAAAGTGAAGAGGGCATACATAATTTATGTAACCTCAAGGAAGCAGAATGAGACCGATATACCTCAGACCTCAGTGTATATGCTGCTGCTTTATAGCTGCAATCGTTTAAAGAAAACATTTCAAAAGAACATTTTAAAGCAATCAAATTAGTTTCCAKGCATATCATTGCCAAATCACACTTGCCTTACTTCTGTGTATAAGCCCCAGTAGGGTTGATTCTGCTCTCATTTTATAATCAGGCTTACCCTACTATAAAAATCATTGCAACTGAAACCTCTTCTGATGTATACCAGGTTAAGGGAAAGCAGAATCCAATCGCTTTTTCTACCATGAAGCGTAGGTCCTTGCAGTATCAGACTGTACAAGCTTAACTGTCCCCATTCTCATTTYAAATTGTCTGTTTTTCTTTTAATGGGACCTCTGAGGGTTGTAAGGGCTCTACAAATTAACTGGAAGCAACAACATTATTGTATTTGCCATTATTCTGTGGGCTGTTAGGTAAATAACTTTTTAGTTAATCTTCACAGCAACTTCAAGAAGGTGCTTCACTGTGACAGAAGTCTGCAATATTATTGTTAGCAAAGCTGTCCATCAGCTTTTGTCCTGCACCTTTCAGTTCCCTTGACTAAATATCCCTCAGAAGGGAATTTAAGTTTACTATGTCTCATAGAATGATGATCTCCCCAGGTTTACCCCCTCTCCTGGCCTTTTTTTATTTATTATTTATTTATTTATTTGGCTTCAGGCATATAGAACTTTTGCCAGGCTTGACATTGTCAACACACAGTCAGCTGGACATACATCACTTGGGCTTTCTTGCCTTTCAGCAGTGTTACCTTAGATTGGCAGAGGAGACCTCATGCTGGTCTAATTCCAGGAATAATTCCAAACAGACATCTCAGTCATTCTCCTCAAGAAGGTAAGCTACCAGCTGCATACTGCTCTGAAACATAGAATTATCAAGTGTATTAGACAAAGATGTTTGTTGTAAAGCGTCCTCATTTTTCTTGTTTAAATATAATTTTAAAGGACAAAATCTTCTTCATTCTACGTGCAATACACTAATGCAGACGTGTGCTTATCTACCAAACGAAAATGAATCATTCATTTTATAGATAGCAGGACACAAAAATAATTACACATTAATGTTTCAGATATTTGGCTGTTTAACATTCTTGTTGTAACAAATTCATTTATATTCGAGTAAAAGGACAAATGAAGTAGCAATATCAAGTGGCCTATGTATATGAACAGCACTGGAAAACCCTTAGTTTTAACCCTAGTTCTGATAACATCTTGTACTTGACCTCTAATAAACTCTTCTACGTCTGTGTGTATCCCCATTTCACAGGAATAGAGATAATAAAGATAATTTACTCTTGGACACAGTGACTGATTGTGAGGCTTATTACCTCAGTGTATATATACACACTATTTTTAAGGCATTATGCAAAAGGTGTTGTTATTAATGGAGATTCATGTACGCAATCTCTTTCAGAAGAGTATTTACTGGAATCAAAATTAGATTAGAGCTTAAGGAACTTGTAAAATAACTTTGCAGGAGTAAAAAGTATCCATTTAGCTTAGATTTTATATATACATACATATATAGTACTTGTTACCATTTTATCAGTAGTAGCTCCAAACTACCTAACATTTAACCTAAGAGACAAGAATAATCTATTAGGCCATTTTTCAAGTGCATGGATACAGGAAACCTACATATTTAACCATCTTGTTAATCTGAGCATTGGGTTTGTATTAGAGTTCAAACTTCCTTAATCGTTTGCAGTGCCCAGGTGCTGATTCTGTTCTGAAATTGTTCTACTGTCAGAGAGCTCCATACACAGGAAGCCTCTGACCCGCATCTCAGTTCGGCCCTGTTAGGCAACAAGGACTTCGTCACTTAAGCCACTAGCCACTCAAAACTCCAGATCCTGATGCTCTGCATGTAGAAAGGCAGACAGAGCAATTGCTAATCCCATATTCACTACGAAAAGTATCTAAAGAGTTACAAAAGATTAGTCTTCCATTAGCACTAAAGTTCAAATAATCGTAGTCTTGTTGACAGGCCATGCAGAACTGGAGAGAGGGAAAAGAAAAAAAAGAAATAAAAGAAATAAAAGAGAGAGAGAGAGAGATAAACAGAGAGAGAGAGAGAGAGAGAGACTTGAGCCAGGTAGGCTCCAAACTCAGAGTAGTGATAACACCCAAAACTTCTTAGAAAATCTTAAATCTGATTGTGTTCATACCACATACATACAGTGGAATCACATCAAAGTCCTACTTCAAAGCACACCAAGTAAATAAAAGAAAGAAGTAGACTACTGAAAAACACCTGCAAATAGCTTGTGTTRAAACACTGAAGTTATATAAGTAGGATGACAATCTTTTATACAGCAAGCTGTAAAACCTAGGAGTTGTCCTCTACTCTTTAACCTAAGTTTTGGGTCTAGGAATCTTGGATTTTGGTTCTCTGACCTTGGTTAAAAATAAATTAAAAAAAAAAAATCACATACTCCAATTTCCACAGCGAGTGGGAAAAATATATAAATATATATACACATATACATACATGCACACACATTTTTGAGAACAAAACTAAAAAGATGACACAGGATAGGAAACCTTAGTACAATTAATGCCTATACTTATTTGCATACTGAAAATGGGCTTATGAGTGAACATGGGCTTTATACAGTAGAGCAACTCACACTTTGTCCATTGTCATATTTTTAGCATAAGAAAGGCTGGAATCACATATTCCTGTAGGACAGACTGTTCTTCTCTCCTTTATAGATCAAGAAGGGTTCTCCTGTATTTTTAAATTTCCCCTTTCTGAGGACARTTTCTTCTAATTGCTGAAGTTACTTAAATTGGCTTCATTCACATATGCAGAATCACAACACACAAGATCAAAAAGTGACCTTTAATTGCAGCCCAGAGTTCAGCAGAGAGAAACAAAAAACAAAACAATAACAAAAAATAAAAGCCACACAACAGAAAACCACTACAAAGATGTGAACATGGAAGAAAAATCTCAAGACCCCAAGGCTGAGAAATTTTCTTTCTAGAATTTGGATTCATTGAGGTTATGTAAAAGAGTACATCTTTTTTGGAATTCATTAGATAAAATTACCATGACAGAATACTGCACTTGAATACTGTCCTAACATAATAATTACTTGCTTTGTAGAACTGTATACAAAATACATTTTAGTATGAGCAGTGCTGAATTATTATAGGATTGCAGGTAGCACATGTAACCCTTCTAAAACTGAGAATGTCTCAAGCTGAGAAAAGGATGCAAAGGCATTCACCATTTACACCTCCAAGACACTACCATTTATACAAGACATTCAATGGAGCACTGTAAAATAAGTTGGGTGTTTTTTTTTTTTTTTTTTTTTTTTTTTTTTTTTTTTTTTTTTTTTGCATTTTACATTTCAGAGGTATGCAAGTGAAGTATAGGCAGAAACATCCACTATCTATGTCCTCCAGATATAGTCATTCTTTGCAATGAAGTATGTTAGCATACAAAATATGAGAGTATACTCCTGCCAAAAATATTCCTCATCAGTGCTTTGGTAATTTTTTTAAAACATATTCATTATTGTCTTTCCACTCTACCCCCTTCAAAAGGGATCACAACCAAAACCACTACTGTACCTTAAAGAGCTGCTAATCTTCCACCATTCATATTCAAGTTTCTCAGCCTTTAACCTCCRCCTTTCAGCTCCAGGTTGCAATGGAAAACATACTTGTTCTGTATATTTGCATAGCTGCCATGACAATGCTGTACTGTATATACCCATGATACATATAGCTACTTCATAAAGCTATCTCCCCTTTCGAGCACCACGGCACAACTAAAGCAAGTGAAGTCAAGCACTTGCGTTAGGCTCTGAGCTGTCAAGCACCAGCGCAGGGCGCACCAGTGAACCCTGCAGGACTCCACACATTTCCCTGGAGCCAAGATGCCTACAGGATAGAGACCTTTGCCATCAGTTAAAGCATAAATTATTTCAGCTTTGCTTCTAAGTCTATCTATAAACAAAATCCAGCTTTCTCCATCATTGCAAATGGTAAAAGAACTGCCACTCAAAATTGGAAGCACCCAGCCATTCCTGATATTGATAAAACAAAGGACCATTCAGCAGGAGCATCCCAACCCAGCTAACCCTTTGGAAAACACAACTCAAAAACAGAAGCTAAATCACAAACATAGTGTCAGCATTTTGCCTTTACCTCTGCTATCCTTAAACCATTCCCATCAATATGCCAGTTTACAAAGAACATATTCTTCACTATGCTCCTTACAAGCTGTCTCCCCATTGCTCTCCCTGAGGATGAGGGCTGCTCTCTGTGGAACAAATGCTTCTCCAGGCAAAGCCACAAAACAGGGCACACCTGTGCTGGGGCAGTCGCACAYAGAGGTAGCTATCAGGCCTCCTAAGTGCAGTTCAGCAAACAAGACCTCAGTGCTGCAGTGCCTATGTTTAATGTTATGCATGTGAGTCATCTGAGTACCCTGAAGGGGACTCTTGCATACACGAGCACTCGCAAAATGGCGAATGATATATTTTTAATGGACAGGAAGGAGCAGCTCAGAAGCTGAATCTCTTACAGCTCTTAAGAGTTTTCTGTTTTTTTCTCCTCATTGATTCACATGATATTATTTCTAGTCTTTAGTTTGACTACTTAAAGTAAGTAAATAAAGTAATAGGTCTGATTTGGGCTGACTCTCTTTAGCCAAAAAGAAAAAAAAAAAAAAGAGAAAATGGGGATTATCAGTAGGCATATATGTTTAAGAAAATTCAAGGCTGACTTTCCATGTGTTTAAACACATACAAACACACACATACATATATATGTATATACATGTTCATACGTATACACACCCCAAGCGTATTATATTTAGCTGGGTATATGTTAGGTTCCAAATTACTAGAATCTCTTTATCCTATGAAGGATAGAACTACACCTACAAAAAGATTCATTAACTGGGAGTATTCAAGAGATTATTTTTATTTCTTATCACATGTGTATATGATTCTTCCACTATGTACTGAGTGAAGAAAATTAAGTCTCAAACAATTTTTCCTTAGTGTATGAAAATCAATTTCTCATAAAGTCAGATTCTTAATGTAACTTCAACTTCTGGAAAATACAGTGCAGTGAAAATCAATACTTTCCCACAGATTCTCAGGCTCTTAAAACTAAATGTTTCTAAAGTTCCTTGACAAAATAAGGAAAAAAACCCACAAATTTCATTAAGGTCATCCGAAAAGACTGTTCTAAATAATGATTTTAGTTACAAATGCCATATAATAGATTTTAGCAAGACATTTATCAACAAATGATAAATGTTAGAGTGTTAGAGATAAATGATAAATGCTAGAACTGCAACTATTAGAAATGCAAACTTGTAATTTTTAGTAGTGATAAAAACAGAATATTTGCCATACTAACGGGAAGAGGTTTCCCTTTCCAATGAAGATATTAAACAGCCCCGTTTGTCGGTCCAGGCTGCTTAACAAGGGGTGTTCCAGTAGCAGCAGGTTCAAGAGAGCGCTGCATGACTCATCTCTCCCTCCCCAGGGCAAAGGCCCCTTCAGCATCCTCCTGTATGTCAACATCCCGCTGCTCCTGTTGCAGACACTGAGCCTCCTTTGGAGCTCGTTCCTGCTCTGACAGCAGCCTCAGGCCCTCATTGAGCTGCCCGGCTCCAATCCAGGTTTCCACCGCCCTGCAACAGCCCCGCGCCAAGCGGCTGCTGTTGCCCAGGAGATGCTGCCGAGGAGCGCGGCACTCGCTGCCTCTCCCACCTGCAATGGCCTCGCTCGCACTTGCTCCTCACACTTGCCTTTTCCCAACGCAATTCCCACGTAGGAATGGGGACGGACAAGCCAGGCCCTCTGCGCAGTGCATAAAGACCCTGAGGACAGGATGCAATGCACACGTTTGAGCTCTCTCTTCCCAGGTGATACACAAGGGGGCTAGTGATGTGACAATTTTTCCACCAGCGCACTACCACCGTGTGCTGTGGGCAACAGCTGTATGATTAGACGCCTTCCTTGCCCAGAAGTGACACATGAATACTGCTTTCATTAACAGCACAACCCCTTCCAGCAATTCCATCGAGTTATCAACACTGCCTCTCATTTTAAGTATTTTTGTTCTTCTTTCCAGATTCTGTGTCAAAATATCCTTCCTTTGCATTCCAGCTTTCCAGGAGGAGTTTTCAAGATGGCCATGCAAACGAGAAACCTTTGAGAAACCAAGTCGCTTTCCACAATTTTCTTTGTATATTTGCTCCCAAAATGCAAGAAAAGTAATCTAAAAAGTCCTGAAAATAAACTCACAGTCCTAGTGATAGGACTGGTCTTATTTTTCCCTACAATATTTCTTCAATCTTATTAATATGGCAATAATATGAAGCACTGATAATCACTGGGAGGAAAAATGCAAATAGTAAAGGACTAGTGCTGGAAAAGCCCATTTCTAAAAGTTCTRGGTGCTGCCTTTACTTTAGCAGGAAGAATAAGTGCTTATCATTTCTGAAAATATGGTTGACAGTGGACAAGAAGTTTGAAGTAAGATTTTCAATGCACTTTGGCAGGGAAAACGCTGTGCTATCTCTGGCTTCCTACAGAATGCCATCAAATCACAGACTTGAGAAGTAATATATCTTTTCTGTGTGGGATGGAAGATTCAAAAACTTTCATCAGTTGTGTCTTCTCTACAGCAGAACTTTAGTAGAAAAATATTGCCAAGTTGCAAATATTGTTAAAATAAAGGACTTCATGACAAAAGTTTATAATACACTCAGTGGCTGCTGTAAAAGTGTGGAGTTTACCAAAGAATCAGTCTTTTAAAAAAAAAAAAAAAAAAAAAAAAAAGTTGGCCTGCTAGGCAAGGAAAGAAACTGTTCAGAGATACAATAATGTACACTTATCTGTAGTCAAACAGAGCGTTCATATTTAATAAACTAAGTAAAGTTGGGCCATGTCAGTGACTGAGATAAGAGATAGGTGATACCAGAAGTTGTTTTTATGCATCAGTAGCTGGCATGCTTCTGCATAAGTGAGCATTAAATTAAACATTCAGGTGAGCAGTCAGTTGCACTGTTTTGCCAGAATATGTCTTGGCTGAGAACAAAAATCAGGTCCTATCACTACGTTGCTTAAAACACCCTTGAATATGAATTGCGTAAGAGCAAGAAATCACTCCTCCATTTGAAATAATACTCCAAGTTCCTTACTCATCTAGTATTTATGTGAATTAAAAGCTTAAAAATAATAAACGTTATGAGTACACGTGCATACATTTTTCAGTCACAGAGTTCATTRCCAAACTTGACTATGATATTGCAATTTTTCCCAGGATCTCACAGCTGAAAAAACGATCCTAATCCGGGTCTGCTTACTATACCCAAATCTTTTTGAGAGAAGAAACWATCAGTGTTTAATCAGGTCATAAAGTCACTAACTGGTCACGTCTGTGGTGTAATACAACACTGCACTCTGGAAAAACAGCAACTCTTCAGTGTTTGAATACGAACTAGTATACTAAAGCACCTAAAAGCTAAATAGAGGCATTCTTACAGGAAGACGGAGATTATAAGCAAATGAAAAATGGGATCTAATCGTTACCCAGCTGAAGAGATAGAGCAAAAGACACACCAGAAGAACATAAAAATACCTGCTTGTCAGCTAGCAACAGAATCAGCAATACAGAGTATGTGTGCAGAAAGATTCTCTTGCTCTGTGTCTATGCCTCTGTTTTTTCCAAGAAACAGTAATGTCTTAAAAGAAAGACAAATAGTTTGAGATAAGTGGAGCGATATAAATTCATTTAATCAATTAACAGGTTGTAGGAAGGGATTATGCTCAGTTGTGTAAAATTCCCTAGGAACTGTGGCAAGAGAGTTATCTCTATTCCAGATAAAAGGATATATGGATCATCATCCCTAAAACAAAATCTGTAGAGGAAAACGTCAACACATATTTCCTCTAGGCTCAAAGAATAAAGGTGCTTAGGTTAACACTTTTTCAAATTTCCTTTCAAGTAATCACGATTTTGTTGGAGACTGATCTGAGTGGGTGGATTTGGCAGAAACACTAAAACACAATACCTTAAAAKTAGAGAGTCAAGATAAATATTAAAAATACAAAACTATATTTCCTTAAACCAAAGAAATTATGGAAATACATATTTTCTTAAGTTTCACGTTACAGTCAAAGGACACAGGAGAGTTCCAATAAACAAATAACAGTGAAACAATTTGTTTTCCTTTGTACTAAGAGAGAACTCTTGTCAAACTATTAAGTGATGATAATTTAAAGATGTTGCTCACAGGCTGGGGGAGCCATAAGAGTGCACACTACATGCATAGGCCTCTGTCCAGAAATAATACAATACAAGCCTAAGGCAGATAGTGGAAGAAAATTTAGATATCAGTGAAACAAATAAATGTCTTCTTGTAAAATGGAGAGATATTTATGTCAGGTCAAATAAAAAATAAAAACAAGATAGTTCCCAAAGGAGTTAAGGAAGGTAATAAAAGACAGCAACAAGACTAAGGCTAAAACTAGGAGAAGATGCTCTTTCCATATCTTTTTTTTTTTTTTTTTTTTTTTTCCAGTAAAACCAGAAAGAACATGGTAAGTAGTTCTTTCCTTTCTGAGAACGTGAATGGAAATGACACTTGACTGAACCTGCACYATGGTCACTCATTCAGCCCAGGATTGTAGGAAGTGTCACCAATACTTGCACTGCCTTACTTTCCTCAAATAACCTTTCACAACAAAGCAGACTCATCCTGAGATTCGCTGTGCACAACAGCCTGAGGACAGGTCCAGCAAAGAGCAACAGATATATATAAACTTATCCATCAAAAAGCTTTGACAGAGCTTATAAGGCACCTGTAACATTTGAACAAATAACTGCTAATTTGCACATACAGTTCAAAACGGAGCCAATCCTGATTGCAGCTACCTCTGCAGTTCATGTCAAATAGCTTAGACAGCAGCATCCAAGAACCTTCTTTGCGTCTGTCTCTTACCAATGAGCAGCATTTGTATGTGCAGTGGTGTTCCTGCTACCGTGCTACTGCTACTCAAGACAGCTGAACCTCAAAAAATAAGCTCTATTCTAATTAGTTTCTATTAATTAATTTCCTTGAGGCCTAAGCTAAATTTGATGTTGAAACAAAAAAACAAACTATTGAAAATTACAGAATTTTTTTTCCTCATTAGAATTTCAGGATGACATTAATATTGATAGTGTTAATAAGAATTTAGAATTTCTTTCTCGTTTTTCCCCCAGTTAGGCATTATTCTCCCAAAATAAGCATTTTATTTTCCCAAAGAAGTTTATTTTTACTAAAACCAGGGGACAGCAAAAGTTTGAGAACAGAYAGAATGACAGGGGAGACACAAACTTTACGGCTAAAACTAAATAATATGCTTACTTAGCAGAGGTAAATTTACCTTACATTATTTCAATGCATGCAGCTTGTAAAATAGAAACACAGTCAAATAGTTAAAAAGATTGCCATTGTTGCTTTAATTTTCATACAGAAAAAATGGACTTTAGCGGGAGACTTGAGTAAGGAGGAGGTGGGCGTTCCGTAACTGGGTTCAGTGAGGATGTTCTATGCAAATAGCAGGGAGGAGACAAAAAGACACAGACGAAGAACGCAGACAGCCAGGGCACTGAGGGTAACATCATTAGCAGAAAAGGGAGGGCAGAGGCAGGTCAAATGTCTAGGTCAAATAAGGTAAGACAATGTTAGGAAGAGGTTTGAATACAAAGGCAAGAAGCCTGAATTTAACAGCCTAAATTTGAGAGACATACATGACTTTGCAGGACACGCTCAGCATCTTGCAGAATTGCATTTGAACATCAAACACAGAGCATCTGAACACTGAATTTTCATCACTGCACATCAGTAATGACTGCAGAATTAGGTTCCAAGTGTTTGGGAATGTATCTGGAAAGRCGATACAGTATGATTGTCAGATCATTATCATTAAATAGAAGTATCTGAATGAATGAATGAAGAAAAGCAAAATGTAAGCTGAACAAAAGGAAAGTGGTCCTAATGGTGAATTCTATTAAACTGTTGAAAAGTTTCCCAGGGGAAATGGTGGACTCCTGTTCTTTACAGCACAAGACAAAACAACAAAGAATATACTATAAGGAACAATCCTAGGGTGGCAAAGAAAAGCATTAGATAACCCACTAGGTCTTCACCATCTTTGATTTCTGTGGAACTGAATAGAGCRAGAGAAATACAGCAACAGTAAGAAACCACAAATACTCTTTTGGCAAAAATTCTTTGCTGCATTAATGTTGGTGAGACCTGTGAGCATTTGGACAGTTAAACTTTTGTTGCCTTGGCAGGAAGTGGAAGTGTCATATATGCTAACACTGGAGTGTGCACAAATACATATTCATGCAAACTGAATATTTGCATTTGCTCTGTTCCAGAGTAGATTACACATCTGTTTTGAAAATGCATTCTAGTCGGGTGAAGTAAGAAACAATAGTTCATATTATCGGTAACATACCAAGATAACAAGGTAATATCATATGCCATGTAACAATACTCAATCAGAAAATGATATATTCACATGAAAATGCAATCAAATGTCAGAGAGCAATCCACTGGATTCAATTTCTTTGTGCCAAATATTGGGTTACAATGAAAGCCATACTGCAAAATTAAATAAAATTAAATAAAATGCCCTGTCTAATCATTACTGAATGCATTTTATGTTGTAAATACTTCATGCCTAATTTTGAAATTTATTTTCACACAAAGAGTATTTTTATTTATCTCTGTGCTAATATCAATGAAAATACTCAGTCAGCAGAGCAGACTGAAGCAGCAGAGAATAAGACTTGGTGCAAGGCCTAGTAATGGAATATCGTTATACCTAGATCCACAGGYTCAGACCAATAAGCTTCAGGAGTGTAAAACACAAAACGTGGCATTGCTAAGCCATATTTCAGTACTGTGATTCTTCCAATCTATGAAAGCTGTCTGCATCTTCCAAAAAAATTTACAGTGCTATAAGGAAGAAAGAAGAAGGTACATRGAACTACTCTCTCCCTGATTTTGTGTCAGACTTTTTTTTATTATTATTATTTTGATAACACTCTTCTCTAGACTCATATAAAGAAAGTTAAGTAAAASATATCAGGTCCTATGCTTATCCTCAAGCAGATAAGAGTACAAGAAGGGAAGGGTTATGATCAAGAGATAGGACTAAAAATGTCACACAACCAGTGCAAGGCCCTGATTGCTATTATAGTTGAAAATCTTCACAATGGCACCCTATGTGCCATTCATTCCACTTTGGCCTTTTGTAATAATACTTACCGGTGTATTTCTGAAAGTATTGCGCTGAGAACTTCAGGGATCTTCCCTGTAAGGGGGTGCAACTGCCTTAACTATGTAGCCCTGTTCCTTATAGCACACCTGACAATTGTAGCTAATAATCACTATTTAATGGGATGTGTTCAGCTCTCTTCTATAGCTATTGAATTTCATTTTCCACCCTGTCTTTTAATTAGAAGTTTGTAGATAGTTTTATCATCCACTCTAGAGTTGTTGTATTTGACTTGGCAAGCAYTACTTTTCCTCTTCGGTGCTTGGCTTTGGTATTCTCAATGATGTGATGTTTACATTCTATGCAATGGTATAGGAACAGAACAAAAAAAAAAAAAAAAGATCAGTTAAATGAAGGTCTAAACTTCATATTTTTGATATACTGATTTTTTTCCTTCTATTTTCTTCATTAACGGTATTATCAATGACCTTAGCATAGTCCCATAATAATGCCTTCTTAAAGGCAAATTTATTCCAGGGCAATGCTGCAATTTTTAGTTTCTTAATTTCTTTAATTGTTGTAATCCTGTGTTTTAATTTCAAAACACATACCTATTTATTTTAAATCTATTTCTTTTAGTGAAAATATACATGTAATCCCTACACAGAGAGTATAATTAGAGGCCAGACACTGCACGAGGGTAAGCAGCATACTCCATTATAACACCTACCATGGCCACCCTCCGCCTCCCACCATGCAGGAAGCAGTGACATTTTAGAAGCACATCTTGTGTTCAAGAAAAACTACCTAGCAACCTCACCAGGCCTTCAGTGTGTACTCGAGACTGATTTGGCCACAGTGACTAAACGTGTTTTTGAAAATTTTCTTCTGCCCATCTGGTGATGAGTAAAGTGTTTACTGATTCTCAGTACACACATTAAAATGTAATTTATCATTAGAACTAGGAAAGGCATATTGACTGTAGCTAGTATAGAGCTAGGAGAAAAAGAAATATTAAAGTCATTTTAACT